>NW_027200506.1:0-19951 GCF_038502225.1 Cherax quadricarinatus | reverse complement strand
GCAGTGTTCCTCCACTCTTATGTTAAATGTATCAGTCAAATACCAAGGCTGAGGGACTGATCACCTTGTCTCTGGTATGTAATTATACAGTCTTCCCATTATGTCCTTCAATTTGTACTGATGAAGTCACTGGATGGTCACTAAATGTTGTACGTGTGTATTCAGTCCCTCTGTCTGGTCAGTCCCTCAGCCTGGTCAGTCCCTCAGGCTGGTCAGTTCCTCTGCCTGGTCAGTTCCTCAGTCTGATCAGCCTCTCAGTCTGGTCAGTCCCTCAGTCTGGTCAGTCCCTCAGTCTGGTCAGTCCCTCAGTCTGGTCAGTCCCTCAGCCTGGTCAGTCCCTCAGTCTGGTCAGTCCCTCAGTCTGGTCAGTCCCTCAGTCTGGTCAGTCCCTCAGTCTGGTCAGTCCCTCAGTCTTGTCAGTCCCTCAGTCTTGTCAGTTCTTCAGTCTGATCAGCCTCTCGGTCTGGTCCGTCCGTCAGTCTGGTCAGTCCCTCAGCCTGGTGAGCACTAAACCCATAGGGATTATGCAGCGCCTGTGGGGGATGAAAGGTATTCAAGCTCAGTTAAGGAAACTGGAGCACAGATCCAATTCCCTAGATCAAGAGCCTCTCACCAGCGTCAAGGAACCTCCGTTGAGTGGGTTAGGTTTGCCAACAGTCTGTGTGTTGCAGCAGTTATTTGGTTAATGTGCGTCTCAGGAGATGTGTTCGGTATGATGCTCACCCCAAGATCCTTTTTCTCAAGCGAGTTTTGCAGCCTTTGACTTCTAAGGGTGTACTCCGTCTGCGGTCTTCTTTGACTTTCCCCAAGCTTCAGAACTTTGTACTTGGTGGGATTAAACTCCAGAGGCCATTTGTCGGAGCAGGCTGGTTCAGCCCGTCCAGATTCCCTTGTAGTCTTACCTGATCCTCGTCCACTTGTATTCTCCTCATTAGTTTCACATCTGGAAATAGGGACATCTCTTACTCTATACCTTCCGTCATGTTATTTATATATACAAGAAACAGCACCGGACCTAGGAGTGACCCTTGTGGAACCTCGCTCGTCACAGGCGCCCACTCCGATATCTCGTCTATTACCATCACTCGTTGTTTCCTTTCTGTCAGGTATTCTCTGATCCATTGCAATGCTTTTCCTGGCTCCTCCTCCAGCTTTTGTAGCAGCCTCTTGTGTGGTACTGTGGGTCATGGCGTGCACAGGAGAGGGGGTGCGCAAGGAAGGAGTGAGGGCGTGCTAGGAGGAGCAGCAAGGGCGGGTTGAGGGCGTGCTAGGGGGAGCAGCAAGGGTGGGGTGAGGGCGTATAACACTGCTGGAACTGTGATGAGTCACTGGCATCACCTTACCTGGGTTCACACTTGAACACTTCGTATTAAACCAAATTTGTTACACTCGCAGTGTGCAGCTACCCTATATTAGACGTTGTCTGCTGCCACAACACCTGTTACACTACCTGAGGTATGTGTTGCCACAACACCTGTTACACTACCTGAGGTATGTGTTGCCACAACACCTGTTACACTACCTGAGGTATGTGTTGCCACAACACCTGTTACACTACCTGAGGTATGTGTTGCTACAACACCAGTTACACTACCGGAGGTATGTGTTGCTACAACACCTGTTACACTACCTGAGGTATGTGTTGCTACAACACCAGTTACACTACCTGAGGTATGTGTTACTGCAACACCTGTTACACTACCTGAGGTATGTGTTGCCACAACACCAGTTACACTACCTGAGGTATGTGTTGCTGCAACACCTGTTACACTACCTGAGGTATGTGTTGCTGCAACACCTGTTACACTACCTGAGGTATGTGTTGCTACAACACCAGTTACACTACCTGAGGTATGTGTTACTGCAACACCTGTTACACTACCTGAGGTATGTGTTGCCACAACACCAGTTACACTACCTGAGGTATGTGTTGCCACAACACCAGTTACACTACCTGAGGTATGTGTTGCCACAACACCTGTTACACTACCTGAGGTATGTGTTGCCACAACACCAGTTACACTACCTGAGGTATGTGTTGCCACAACACCTGTTACACTACCTGAGGTATGTGTTGCCACAACACCAGTTACACTACCTGAGGTATGTGTTGCTGCAACACCTGTTACACTACCTGAGGTATGTGTTGCTGCAACACCTGTTACACTACCTGAGGTATGTGTTGCTACAACACCAGTTACACTACCTGAGGTATGTGTTACTGCAACACCTGTTACACTACCTGAGGTATGTGTTGCCACAACACCAGTTACACTACCTGAGGTATGTGTTGCCACAACACCAGTTACACTACCTGAGGTATGTGTTGCCACAACACCTGTTACACTACCTGAGGTATGTGTTGCCACAACACCAGTTACACTACCTGAGGTATGTGTTGCCACAACACCTGTTACACTACCTGAGGTATGTGTTGCCACAACACCAGTTACAACACCAGTTTAATTAAATCATACCCAGGATTCCAAATGGCCTGTTATCCCGGGTGTAATGGGAGCAAAATAAACACAGCAGAAAAAGTTTAGACTTATATTATCCTTCACCAATTTAGAACAGCAATATGTACACTATGTACAGTGATAAGTATAGTGCACTCCACGGTAAGCAAGGCAGAAATAGAAGCCACAAGATAGCAGACCGTGCTTCAACCAGCTCTAGAATGGGAATGACAAGGGCAGACAGGAGAGCGGTACCCACATAACCTCTGCGATTGCCAAAACCATCTTCTTATTGGCTAGAACCTGGTCACTAGTTGAACGACGGGGCCCCATCATCAACTCTTAGCAACCTGGTTCGCTGGTTGGGGGAGATAGCCTGTAAATGAGGGTGTGTACATGCGCCGAATAAAGGTTACGTACTCTTTGCATGCCACACCCCCACCCCGAGAAGGCTCAGGATTAGGCTGCCACCTCCCAGTGGTAACCGTGCCGCCATGGCACAAAATAATGGGACCGCCTTTCCTCTCCACCATCCAACTCTTAGATAGAGCTCAGCTTTTCTCGTGACCAAAAGCCAAACCCTAAACTTAGAGTGAGACAGCAGTCAGACAGGCTAGCATAGGTCCAAGATACAGGCGGACGGTAGCCCGCATCCCCTCACTAAAAAAAAAAAAAAAACCACACCAGGGGATAAAAAAAAAAAGAGCGTGAAAAGGGGTTACCACAAATAACATCCTAACCTAAATAAATAAAAATATTAGACTCTAGATAAAGAGTCTGCCAACATATTTTCTTTGCCGGCAATATATTTAATGGAAATATTATAGGGCTGCAGCCTTAGCGTCCAGCGCATAAGCCTTGTGTTGTGGTTCTTCATGGCTTGGAGATATACTAGAGGATTGTGATCACTGTAGACTGTGACCACCTGCGATGTCTGGCCCACATAAACATCGAAATGCTCCAAAGCCAGTACCAGCGCGAGGGCTTCTTTTTCAATGGTAGAGTAAGCCCTCTGATGTGGCTGGAACTTGGCTGAAAAGTATGCTACAGGCTGCAACTCCTTGTTCCCGATTTGTAATAGTACTGCCCCAACCCCAGACTCACAAGCATCAACCTGTAATGAAAAAGGTTTGGAGAAGTCTGGAGACAAGAGAATGGGTGCAGTACACAATAATCTTTTTGCTTTATTAAAAGCAGTGTTACAGTCTGAGGTCCAATTAAAGGGAACTTTGTGACTGGTAAGAGAGGTAAGAGGGGCTACAATATCTGAGAAATTCTTACAGAATCTTCTGTAAAATCCTATCATGCCTAGGAAACGTTGAAGAGATTTCCTATCATGAGGAACTGGATAATCTTTAATAGAAAGAACTTTAGCAAGTTTAGGTGCAACTTTACCACTACCTACTTCATGGCCTAGAAAAGTGACAGTGGCCTGGCCAAAGGAAGATTTAGATAAATTAACTGTTAAATGGGAACTCTTAAAGGTCTCAAAAAGAGCCTTAAGTCTAAGTAGGTGTTGATCCCAAGTATCAGACACCACAACAATATCATCTAGGTACGCTGCCGTGCCTTCAAGTCCTTTAATAGCCTGATGGATAAGTTTCTGGAATGAAGAGGGGGAATTTTTCATTCCGAAGGGGGTAACTGTATTGATAATGACCTCCTGGAATTACGAAGGCAGAGATTTCCTTCGCCTTATCTGTCAAAGGTACCTGATAGTAGCCTTTAAGGAGATCTAACTTGGACACAAAAGTAGCCTTACCCACAAAGTCAATTACGTCATCCAGACGAGGAAGAGGGTAAGCATCTGTAATTGTGACCTCGTTCACCTTACGGTAGTCTGTACACATACGAAACCCTCCATCAGCCTTCTTCACAAGGATGCACGGTGAAGCCCATGGACTAGATGACTCCTCCACTAAACCATGCTTTAACAAAAATTCTACTTCCTGCTGAAGTAGCCTTTGCTTTTCAGGATTAGCTCTGTAGGGGGAGAGTTTAATTGGTTTAGAGTTTCCCACATCTACATCATGATAACCTAACGTACATTTTTTCGGCACATCCGAAAAAATATTAGGATATGACTGTAGAAGCTCAGTTAAATTTGTTGCTTGCGTTTCAGATAATCCCTCCATTAAAGGGCTAGGATCCTTGAGGAGGACAGAATTTGAAAGTTTAATATTAATTTCAGAGATAGAGTGCAAAGAGTCAGAGTCGTCCTCAGAGGTAGAGGACAGAGTCATTACTGGGGCTTTATCTGGTGTATGGAAATACTTTAATTGATTAATGTGGTAAGTTTTAGTTTTTGAGGTCTTATCAATGGGAGCTACCACATAATTTACATCAGATAATCTACTTACAATCTGCATAGGTCCCGTAAATCTAGCTTTCAAGGTGTGGCCAGGTATAGGTTCCTGCACCAACACCTTGTCTCCTGGATGGAAGGAGCGGAATTGTGCACTTCTGTCATACCTCTGTTTCATCTTACTTTGAGCTGTCTTTAGGTTAGCCTTGGCTAACTGACGTGCCACCTGCAACCTTGAAGACGGGTTGTAGAGTGTTGAGCTAACGTCTTCTCCCATCCATCCTTCTTTGAGCACCCGAAGAGGACCTCGTACATTGTGCCCAAAGATCAGCTCAAACGGACTATACCCTGTAGACTCTTGCACCGTCTCTCGTACTGAGAACAGCAACAAAGGTAGTGATTCATCCCAGTCTGTAGGAAAGTGCATGCAAAAAGTTCTCATCATTGTTTTTAATGTCTGATGGAATCTTTCCAAGGCGCCTTGGGACTGAGGATGATAGGCAGTGGATAAGTTGTGGATTATCCCTAACCTAGTTAATACTTCCCTAAATGCTTTGGCAGTAAAGTTAGTACCTTGATCACTTTGAATAGTTTTAGGAATGCCAAAACAAGAAATGAATTTTGTTAAAGCTTTGAGAATAGCTTTAGTATTAATACTACGCATGGGAATTGCTTCAGGATATCTGGTTACTTTATCCATAATCGTAAATAAATATTGATTTCCAGACTTTGACCTAGGTAGTGGACCTACACAATCTATAATTAAATCTGCAAAAGGTTCTCCATCAGCAGGTATAGGTTGGAGAGGTGCAGGTTTAATGGAATGTCCAGGTTTCCCAACTTGCTGACATTCTCGGCAACACCTAATATGATTCTTCACATCTTTCTTTAATTTTGGCCAATAAAATTCTTTTGTGATTCTATACAAGGTTTTTGTAATTCCTAAGTGACCTCCTAATGACGTATTATGAGCTATATTTAATATTTGAGGTCTATACTTTGTTGGAACCACTAACCTGTCATACAATTGCCGGCCCTCTATCTCCTTACCAGTCTCAGTGCAGATCAAATAATCGTTTTTAACTTCATACTTGACCGGATGACCCAAAGAGGATTTACCCATGGCTGCCTGAAAAGCGAATTTTAAAGAAGGGTCCTTTCGTTGTTCCTCCCGGAAGGACAGTCCCTCGGGCATGGAAACAGAGACATCTGGCAATCCTGCAACCTGGGAATAGGAAGGCTTGATCGGGGTCTGTTCACTTGATTTACGAGGCTCCGGCCGGTGTGCCTCATAAAACAACGTGGCTATTCCGAGATCGGAGTCGTCCAAGGATAGGTCAACATTCTCTCCAGACAACCCTTGGGATGTTGCCCGAGTTATGGCCAACACCGGAGAAGAATTAATCATTATAGGTTCAGGACACGAACTAACAGTAGTAATGTTATTACCCAGTAATAACATGGCATCTTTCATGGGGAATCCTTTTGAGACACCTACAGTCAAGTACCCAGTGTAATATTTGCACTGTACATAAATTTTATGCAAAGGAACAGAATATATAGCTCCTCCAAATGCTTCCAATAAAACAGAGGAATTCAAAGAAGTGTTCTCTGAAAGGGGTAATATTCCTTCTCTTACAAGTGAGCAATATGCTCCAGTATCTCTAAAGGTCTTTACTTTAGTTGTTTCTGAGTTTTCCTGAAGGGAAATAAGACTCTTGCAATAATAAGGGGCCATACCTTTTTCTACTTCTCTAGGGGACATGTTACTAGGGATATTAGAGATTTTCCCAATGGGTTGGGGTTTATGGGGGCAGTTGGGACGGATGTGACCTACTTTGTTGCACCTGAAGCAGACGACAGGCTTGCCCTTTACTCCCTGCTGACGTTGCAAATGGTGTCGTTCTGGCTGGTGTCTCTCTGGATACTGTTGTCGAGATGCACCATGAGTAGTTTGCCTCTCCGCAGGTGGACCATATGTTGAGAAGCGTGGCTCACCAGGTGACTTAGTTGGCTGACGTAGACGTTCTCCCTCCGGCTGGCACTTCATTCTCCAAGGTTGACGATCTCTGCTCATGCCAGGCTGTTGAAAAGAGAGACGGGACCGCTCGGACAAGGAGCGGTTAGTTTCGAAGGTATCAGCCAACCTGGCTGCCTCCAATGCAGTGGTTAAGTCACGATCCTGCAGAAAGACTCGAACCTCTGGTCCCACAGACTCCAGCAGGTTATCAATCAGAATAAGCTGCACCAGCTCCTCAAAGGTAGAGACACCACTTGCTTTATACCAGCTGGTAAAAGCTTTGGTTTGCTGTCTCACAAAGTCCACTAGGGATTGACCAAGCTGTCGTCTGCCCAGCTTAAAATTTTTTAGATTTGGCTGGGATACATGTATATGCTCCCAACACTGTGGTCTTCACTACTTGATAATCAGAAAATTCAGCGTCATTTAATACTGACGTAAATTCCTGTGCCTTACCCAATAATGCTGTATGAACCAACGATGCCCAATGCTGTTCCGGCCACCTCAAGGCTCGAGCCTGATTTTCGAAGCTTTCGAAAAATTGCTCTGGTTCGGCCTCATTGAAGCGGGGAACAAGCTGTACTGCTTTTTGTAAACTAAAATCATTTACAGAATGCGAAAACTGCCTCCTTTCTCTTTCCCTATCAAATTCTTCCCTTGCGAATGCTCTCTGTTCCCTAGTTTGCTCAAGATTGATTTTTGCCAGCTCAAGTGCCAACGACGCTGATTCACCTTGAGACAACCCAGCTGCACTATACTGACCATTTTGCTCCGTAGGTGTATCATCTTCCTCCTGCGAGAACATAGTAGTTTTTGCCCTAGCTCCCGTAGAGGGAGGAGTCTGATGTGCCATCTCTTCTTCTATAAGTTTGTCAGCAATCAGTGAACGCAGTTGCGCAGCTGTGAGAGTGCGTTTGTATTTAATGCCAATGGAACGAGCAATTTGCCAACAACGCTGTAGGGACAATTTAGGTAGGTTATGCAAAGTATATGCCGACACCAGACGTCTGACTCGTCTAGGTGGCATAAGTTATTCGCTATGCACAGTACGATTGCAGAATACCCCAACGTAACACGTTAATTTGCAGAACACGCTTAGCTATGCACAGTACGATTGCAGAATACGCATACAAGCAAAGCTGACTGCAAAATTCTCCACACCGAACAGGCTAGTAACAACTGACACGCAAAATTTGTAAAGCAATGCCAGACAGCTACACTGTTCTAGAAGATTGACCGTAGCGAAGCGAGCACACCGAACAAGCTAGTAGCGAGCTGTTGAACGATCACACAATAGCAAGGCTGACCATAAAGCAACTGACACGCAAAATTTGTAAAGCAATGCCAGACAGCAAGCTGCACAATGTTCCTGCTACGAGCTTCACCCTAAGCTCAACCGTTTCTCTAAGTCCAGCTCCAGCTCTCGGACAGGCTACCCATATTACAACCCAGGATTCCAAATGGCCTGTTATCCCGGGTGTAATGGGAGCAAAATAAACACAGCAGAAAAAGTTTAGACTTATATTATCCTTCACCAATTTAGAACAGCAATATGTACACTATGTACAGTGATAAGTATAGTGCACTCCACGGTAAGCAAGGCAGAAATAGAAGCCACAAGATAGCAGACCGTGCTTCAACCAGCTCTAGAATGGGAATGACAAGGGCAGACAGGAGAGCGGTACCCACATAACCTCTGCGATTGCCAAAACCATCTTCTTATTGGCTAGAACCTGGTCACTAGTTGAACGACGGGGCCCCATCATCAACTCTTAGCAACCTGGTTCGCTGGTTGGGGGAGATAGCCTGTAAATGAGGGTGTGTACATGCGCCGAATAAAGGTTACGTACTCTTTGCATGCCACAGTGTGTGTGTGTGTGTGTGTGTGTGTGTGTGTGTGTGTGTGTGTGTGTGTGTGTGTGTGTGTGTGTGTGTGTGTGTGTGTGTGTGTGTGTGTGTGTGTGTGTGTGTGTGTGTGCACTCACCTAGTTGTACTCACCTAGTTGAGGTTGCAGGGGTCGAGTCCTAGCTCCTGGCCCCGCCTCTTCACTGATCGCTACTAGGTCACTCTCCCTGAGCCATGAGCTTTATCATACCTCTGCTTAAAGCTATGTATGGATCCTGCCTCCACTACATCGCTTCCCAAACTATTCCACTTACTGACTACTCTGTGGCTGAAGAAATACTTCCTAACATCCCTGTGATTCATCTGTGTCTTCAGCTTCCAACTGTGTCCCCTTGTTACTGTGTCCAGTCTCTGGAACATCCTGTCTTTGTCCACCTTGTCAATTCCTCTCAGTATTTTGTATGTCGTTATCATGTCCCCCCTATCTCTCCTGTCCTCCAGTGTCGTCAGGTTGATTTCCCTTAACCTCTCCTCATAGGACATACCTCTTAGCTCTGGGACTAGTCTTGTTGCAAACCTTTGCACTTTCTCTAGTTTCTTTACGTGCTTGGCTAGGTGTGGGTTCCAAACTGGTGCCGCATACTCTAATATGGGCCTAACGTACACGGTGTACAGGGTCCTGAACGATTCCTTATTAAGATGTCGGAATGCTGTTCTGAGGTTTGCCAGGCGCCCATATGCTGCAGCAGTTATTTGGTTGATGTGCGCTTCAGGAGATGTGCCTGGTGTTATACTCACCCCAAGATCTTTTTCCTTGAGTGAGGTTTGTAGTCTCTGGCCCCCTAGACTGTACTCCGTCTGCAGTCTTCTTTGCCCTTCCCCAATCTTCATGACTTTGCACTTGGTGGGATTGAACTCCAGGAGCCAGTTGCTGGACCAGGTCTGCAGCCTGTCCAGATCCCTTTGTAGTTCTGCCTGGTCTTCGATCGAGTGAATTCTTCTCATCAACTTCACGTCATCTGCAAACAGGGACACCTCAGAGTCTATTCCTTCCGTCATGTCGTTCACAAATACCAGAAACAGCACTGGTCCTAGGACTGACCCCTGTGGGACCCCGCTGGTCACAGGTGCCCACTCTGACACCTCGCCACGTACCATGACTCGCTGCTGTCTTCCTGACAAGTATTCCCTGATCCATTGCAGTGCCTTCCCTGTTATCCCTGTGTGTGTGTGTGTGTGTTAACATGTGGGGTCCAAGACTATTCAACCTGTTACTAACGGATATCAAAAATATTGCTGAAACCAGTTTAGATTCAAGAGGAAACTGTATCACTGCCCCCGCCAAGTGGCAGATCAACCAGGCTGTGATGGATGTGTTGCTGTGGGCTGTTGGCAGCAAGATCAACCAGGCTGTGATGGATGTGTTGCTGTGGGCTGTTGGCAGCAAGATCAACCAGGCTGTGATGGATGTGTTGCTGTGGGCTGTTGGCAGCAAGATCAACCAGGCTGTGATGGATGTGTTGCTGTGGGCTGTTGGCAGCAAGATCAACCAGGCTGTGATGGATGTGTTGCTGTGGGCTGTTGGCAGCAAGATCAACCAGGCTGTGATGGATGTGTTGCTGTGGGCTGCTGGCAGCAAGATCAACCAGGCTGTGATGGATGTGTTACTGTGGGCTTTTGGCAGCAAGATCAACCAGGCTGTGTTGGATGTGTTACTGTGGGCTTTTGGCAGCAAGATCAACCAGGCTGTGATGGATGTGTTGCTGTGGGCTGCTGGCAGCAAGATCAACCAGGCTGTGATGGATGTGTTGCTGTGGGCTGTTGGCAGCAAGATCAACCAGGCTGTGATGGATGTGTTGCTGTGGGCTGTTGGCAGCAAGATCAACCAGGCTGTGATGGATGTGTTGCTGTGGGCTGTTGGCAGCAAGATCAACCAGGCTGTGATGGATGTGTTGCTGTGGGCTGTTGGCAGCAAGATCAACCAGGCTGTGATGGATGTGTTGCTGTGGGCTGTTGGCAGCAAGATGAGGAAGGCTGCCAGGAAATGTAAGCTGAGTGTCGGGCTACGGAACATAGAAACCAGTTAACAGTCTGGTTGTACGATAGTTAAGTTAGGTAAGATTCGTCAGGAAACAGAACAAGTGTTTCCTGACTCTCGGGTCTTAGTTATGTGATGACAAACAGCTGGAGCTTTTGGTCATCTGACCTTCCGCTGGCTTAACACTCCACCCCTATAAAAATGACATTAATTTCGTTATGTACATAATAGTGTAGCCACTCACAGCACGACCCTCCACACCGTGCACGACCCTCCACACCGTGTACGACCCTCCACACCGTGCACGACCCTCCACACCGTGCACGACCCTCCACACCGTGTACGACCCTCCACACCGTGCACGACCCTCCACACCGTGTACGACCCTCCACACCGTGTACGACCCTCCACACCGTGCACGACCCTCCACACCGTGCACGACCCTCCACACCGTGTACGACCTTCCACACCGTGCACGACCCTCCACACCGTGTACGACCCTCCACACCGTGTACGACCCTCCACACCGTGCACGACCCTCCACACCGTGCACAACCCTCCACACCGTGTACGACCCTCCACACCGTGCACGACCCTCCACACCGTGTACGACCCTCCACACCGTGTACGACCCTCCACACCGTGCACGACCCTCCACACCGTGCACGACCCTCCACACCGAGCACGACCCTCCACACCGTGCACGACCCTCCATACCGTGTACGACCCTCTACATCGTGCACGACTCTCCACACCGAGCACGACCCTCCACACCGTGCACGACCCTCCATACCGTGCACGACCCTCCACACCGTGCACGACCCTCCACACAGCGCACGATCCTCCACACCGTGCACGACCCTCCACCCAGTGTACGACCCTCCACACAGTGCACGACCCTCCACACCGTGCACGACCCTCCACACCGTGCACGACCCTCCACACCGTGCACGACCCTCCACACCGTGGACGACCCTCCACACCGTGCACGACCCTCCACACCGTGGACGACCCTCCACACCGTGCACGACCCTCCACACCGTGCACGACCCTCCACACCGTGTACGACCCTCCACACCGTGTACGACCCTCCACACAGTGCACGACCCTCCACACCGTGCACGACCCTCCACACCGTGCACGACGACCTCCACACCGTGCACGACCCTCCACACCGTGTACGACCGTGTACGACCCTCCACACCGTGCACGACCCTCCACACCGTGCACGACGACCCTCCACACCGTGTACGACGACCCCTCCACACCGTGCACGACGACCCTTCCACACCGTGCACGACCCTCCACACCGTGCACGACCCTCCACACCGTGCACGACCCTCCACACCGTGCACGATCTTCCACACCGTGCACGACCCTCACCGTGCACGACACTCACCGTGCACGACCCTCCACACCGTGCACGACCCTCCACACCGTGCACGACCCTCCACACCGTGCACGACCCTCCACACAGTGCACGACCCTCCACACCGTGCACGACCCTCCACACCGTGCACGACCCTCCACACCGTGCACGACCCCCCCACACCGTGCACGACCCCCCACACCGTGCACGACCCCCCACACCGTGCACGACCCCCCACACAGCGCACGACCCTCCACACAGCGCACGACCCGCCACACCGTGCACGATCCTCCACACAGCGCACGACCCTCCACACAGCGCACGACCCGCCACACCGTGCACGACCCTCCACACCGTGCACGACCCCCACACCGTGCACGACCCCCCACACCGTGCACGACCCTCCACACAGCGCACGACCCTCCACACTGTGCACGACCCTCCACACCGTGCACGACCCTCCACACCGTAGACGACCCTCCACACCGTGCACGACCCTCCACACCGTGCACGACCCTCCACACCGTGCACGACCCCCCTCACCGTGCACGACCCCCCACACCGTGCACGACCCTCCACACCGTACACGACCCTCCACACCGTGCACGACCCTCCACACCGTGCACGACCCTCCACACCGTGCACGACCCCCCACACCGTGCACGACCCTCCACACCGTGCACGACCCTCCACACAGCGCACGACCCTCCACACCGTGCACGACCCTCCACACCGTGCACGACCCTCCACACCGTGCACGACCCTCCACACCGTGCACGACCCTCCACACCGTGCACGACCCCCCACACCGTGCACGACCCCCCACACCGTGCACGACCCTCCACACAGCGCACGACCCTCCACACTGTGCACGACCCTCCACACCGTGCACGACCCTCCACACCGTGCACGACCCTCCACACCGTGCACGACCCTCCACACCGTGCACGACCCTCCACACCGTGCACGACCCTCCACACCGTGCACGACCCTCCACACCGTGCACGACCCTCCACACCGTGCACGACCCTCACACTACATCTCAGGATATACTATTTTAAGACCTCATTGTTTGAATGGTGAGTAACACCTTGCTGGGTAAGCCAGTGGTTACGTAACACCTTGCTGGGTGAGCCAGTGGTTACGTAACACCTTGCTGGGTAAGCCAGTGGTTACGTAACACCTTGCTGGGTAAGCCAGTGGTTACGTAACGCCTTGCTGGGTAAGCCAGTGGTTACGTAACACCTTGCTGGGTAAGCCAGTGGTTACGTAACACCTTGCTGGGTAAGCCAGTGGTTACGTAACACCTTGCTGGGTAAGCCAGTGGTTACGTAACACCTTGCTGGGTAAGCCAGTGGTTACGTAACACCTTGCTGGGTAAGCCAGTGGTTACGTAACACCTTGCTGGGTAAGCCAGTGGTTACGTAACACCTTGCTGGGTAAGCCAGTGGTTACGTAACACCTTGCTGGGTAAGCCAGTGGTTACGTAACACCTTGCTGGGTAAGCCAGTGGTTACACCTTGCTGTGGTTACGTAACTGGTTACGTAACACCTTGCTGGGTAAGCCAGTGGTTACGTAACACCTTGCTGGGTAAGCCAGTGGTTACGTAACACCTTGCTGGGTAAGCGTAACACCTTGCTGGGTTACCAGTACGTACACCTTGCTGGGTAAGCCAGTGGTTACGTAACACCTTGCTGGGAGCCTGTTACTGGGTTTTCGTAACAAGTAGTCAGTATCCTTGTCCAATCATCCATTAGAATTCAATGTTATTCAATAGTGCTTCAGGATTACAACTGGTAGGCTACTAACTAGAGAAATTAAAATTTAATAAATTTATTAAGTATTAAGTTGTCTAGGGGTATATTATCAAATTAAATTAATCACAGCAATCAAAATAAAATCAATCTCTCGAGTTCAGTATTATTGTGTGGAAAGCACATATCACATTTATAATTCTTAAGTACCGTCTGGTACATTAACATTTAATAAGATATTACAAATAGGTACAAGTAAGTTTGTGTTTGCGTGTAAGTGCTCTAAGTAGTTCGCTATGTCTCATGACTCGACTAGACTTTAACAAGTGACTGACAAAGTCCTCAAATAAAATAACTTCTTGACCGACTGGCAACCAGAACAGTCTGCTTGAACAATGAAAAGAATGCTAAGCCCAATAGCAATGCAATATCAAGCGACTGCGACACAATCAGGATCAAGGAGATAATATAACGACACTAAGTAGGGACCATCAGCAGATCCTCCACAAAAGTTACAAAACTCCCATACTACTGAATCTAAGTTCAGCATAGGAAAAACCCTGACTGTGACAATACACAGAAACCAGTACAAAATTAGGTCAGAAGCTATAGCTCAGGACCTGAGATGTTCAGAGTGTCTATGTGACACACAACCTCAGTACAACGTCGAAAATCACTAAGTCTTTACAATGTTCTGTGAACAAAGTTCTACAGAACTAACAAGAATAATGAGACAGACAATCTGTCCAACCACCAAGCGAGTCTCCAAGCAGACTGTTCTGGTTGCCAGTCGGTCAAGAAGTTAGTTTATTGTGAGGACTTTGTCAGTCACTTGTTTAAGTTAGTCGAGTCTTGAGACATAGTGAACTACTTAGAGCACTTACACACATACACAAACTTACTTGTACATATTTGTAATATCTTATTAAATGTTAATGTACCAGACGGTACTTAAGAATTATAAATGTGATATGTGCTTTCAGCACAATAATATTGAACTCGAGAGATGATTTTATTTTGATTGCTGTGATTAATTTAATTTGATAAAATTTCTAGACCTCTAGACTGAATAAATTTATTAAATTTTAATTTCTCTAGTTAGTAGCCTACCAGTTGTAATCCTGAAGCACTATTGAACAATACTGAATTTTAATGGATAATTGGACAAGGATACTGACTACTTGTTACGAAAACCCAGTAACAGGCTGGATGCTAGAAGGGCAGTCCTTTCTAGTATTCACTGGAGATCTCTAAGCTTTTAGAATCGCGTTTTTTGTAACAAATGGGGGCCTGTCCGGGAGACTCTTGATCCAAGGTGTTGGAGAAATTGTCCAGTTTGACATACTAGTAACTCTATGATCAAACACTTTGAGTACTTTCCTAATCTGAAGACTTTGAGTTTAGTCTTGTACAACATACCAGGTGGATGTATGTACCTGACTGAGTCTCTTGATCCAAGGAGATGGAAATACTGTTTATGAGTTCTAACTCTAAGACATCCAACACTAAAATTCCTATTAGGATTATAGTTTCCCATAATCACTCTCTCGTAGTACAATTATTTTCGTGATGTATGCCAAAGTGAAACAGTTAATTGATACTCTGACTTTGTCTGAGTTAAGTACATTAAAACTTCAGACGTGTTGGCAAGTAGCCAAGTATCTCGGTGTGACGTATAACAGGAATTACACCGCAGAAACTGTCAGAGCATTAATTAAAGATATATTGTTTCCTGCTCATACAGAGATGTCTGATTATGATTCAGATTCAGAAAGCCTAGTGTCACAATTAGGAAGTATGGCTCTATTTGAAGTTGAAGAAAGAGCAACTAGAGCAGAAGTGAGCCTAGTGTCTGAGCCTAGTGTAGCTCAGTTCTCGCTCACGCCTTCCCTCACTGACACATTAGTACAGAGTATAGCTGGTAGTATGACACAGCCTAATACTAGTACAATGTATACTACACGTGTATTTACTTATCCTAGACCAGATCTAGACTCTCTAGAGACGGCTGGACCAAGTGTCCGACCTAAGGACCGTCTAGACCATGTTAATTTCCCTACTCCTCCATTACCCACTGGTCCTATCTCTCAGGAACAGTTTGAGAGGTTTGAACGCCTCCTTATGTTGCAGACTGCACAAATAGAGGCACAGAGGAGATTGAACGAAGAAGATTTCCAAAGAGAAAATGTTCGTCGGGGAAGACAGCAGACTGAGCCAGTGGTTACGTAACACCTTGCTG
This sequence comes from Cherax quadricarinatus, assembly GCF_038502225.1. Lineage (NCBI taxonomy): Eukaryota > Metazoa > Arthropoda > Malacostraca > Decapoda > Parastacidae > Cherax > Cherax quadricarinatus. The sequence continues at coordinate 3,920 of NW_027200506.1, read as the reverse complement.
GGTAAGCCAGTTGTTACGTAACACCTTGCTGGGTGAACCAGTGGTTACGTAACCTTGCTGGGTAAGCCAGTTGTTACGTAACACCTTGCTGGGTAAGCCAGTGGTTACATAACACCTTGCTGGGTAAGCCAGTTGTTACGTAACACCTTGCTGGGTGAGCCAGTGGTTACGTAACACCTTGCTGGGTAAGCCAGTGGTTACGTAACACCTTGCTGGGTAAGCCAGTGGTTACGTAACACCTTGCTGGGTAAGCCAGTGGTTACGTAACACCTTGCTAGGTAAGCCTTGCTGGGGTAAGCCAGTGGTTACGGAACACCTTGCTGGGTAAGCCAGTGGTTACGTAACACCTTGCTGGGTAAGCCAGTGGTTACGTAACACCTTGCTGGGTAAGCCAGTGGTTACGTAACACCTTGCTGGGTAAGCCAGTGGTTACGTAACACCTTGCTGGGTAAGCCAGTGGTTACGTAACACCTTGCTGGGTAAGCCAGTGGTTACGTAACACCTTGCTGGGTAAGCCAGTTACGTAACTTGCTGGGTAAGCCAGTGGTTACGTAACACCTTGCTGGGTAAGCCAGTGGTTACGTAACACCTTGCTGGGTAAGCCAGTGGTTACGTAACACCTTGCTGGGTAAGCCAGTGGTTACGTAACACCTTGCTGGGTAAGCCAGTGGTTACGTAACACCTTGCTGGGTAAGCCAGTTACGTAGCACCTTGCTGGGTAAGCCAGTGGTTACGTAACACCTTGTGGGTAAGCCAGTACGTAACTCCTTGCTGGGTAAGCCAGTGGTTACGTAACACCTTGCTGGGTAAGCCAGTGGTTACGTAACACCTTGCTGGGTAAGCCAGCTGGTTGGTTATGTAACACCTTGCTGGGTAAGCCAGTGGTTACGTAACACCTTGCTTGGTAAGCCAGTGGTAACACCTTGCTGGGTACGTGGTTACGTAACACCTTGCTGGGTAAGCCAGTGGTTACGTAACACCTTGCTGGGTAAGCCAGTGGTTACGTAACACCTTGCTGGGTAAGCCAGTGGTTACGTAACACCTTGCTGGGTAAGCCAGTGGTTACGTAACACCTTGCTGGGTAAGCCAGTGGTTACGTAACAAGCCAGTTGTTACGTAACACCTTGCTGGGTAAGCCAGTGGTTACGTAACACCTTGCTGGGTAAGCCAGTGGTTACGTAACACCTTGCTGGGTAAGCCAGTGTTACGTAACGCTGGGTAAGCCAGTAAGCCAGTGGTTACGTAACACCTTGCTGGGTAAGCCAGTGGTTACGTAACACCTTGCTTGGTAAGCCAGTGGTTACGTAACACCTTGCTGGGTAAGCCAGTGGTTACGTAACACCTTGCTGGGTAAGCCAGTTGTTACGTAACACCTTGCTGGGTAAGCCAGTGGTTACGTAACACCTTGCTGGGTAAGCCAGTTGTTACGTAACACCTTGCTGGGTGAGCCACCTTGCTGGGTAAGCCAGTACGTAACACCTTGCTGGGTAAGCCAGTGGTTACGTAACACCTTGCTGGGTAAGCCAGTTGTTACGTAACACCTTGCTGGGTAAGTGGTTACGTAACACCTTGTGGGTAAGCCAGTACGTAACACCTTGCTGGGTAAGCCAGTGGTTACGTAACACCTTGCTGGGTAAGCCAGTGGTTACGTAACACCTTGCTGGGTAAGCCAGTGGTTACGTAACACCTTGCTGGGTAAGCCAGTGGTTACGTAACACCTTGCTGGGTAAGCCAGTGGTTACGTAACACCTTGCTGGGTAAGCCAGTGGTTACGTAACACCTTGCTGGGTAAGCCAGTGGTTACGTAACACCTTGCTGGGTAAGCCAGTGGTTACGTAACACCTTGCTGGGCCAGTAAGCCAGTGGTTACGTAACACCTTGCTGGGTAAGCCAGTGGTTACGTAACACCTTGCTGGGTAAGCCAGTGGTTACGTAACACCTTGCTGGGTAAGCCAGTGGTTACGTAACACCTTGCTGGGTAAGCCAGTGGTTACGTAACACCTTGCTGGGTAAGCCAGTGGTTACGTAACACCTTGCTGGGTAAGCCAGTGGTTACGTAACACCTTGCTGGGTAAGCCAGTTGTTACGTAACGCCTTGCTGGGTAAGCCAGTTGTTACGTAACACCTTGCTGGGTAAGCCAGTTGTTACGTAACACCTTGCTGGGTAAGCCAGTGGTTACGTAACACCTTGCTGGGTAAGCCAGTTGTTACGTAACACCTTGCTGGGTAAGCCAGTGGTTACGTAACACCTTGCTGGGTAAGCCAGTGGTTACGTAACACCTTGCTGGGTAAGCCAGTGGTTACGTAACACCTTGCTGGGTAAGCCAGTGGTTACGTAACACCTTGCTGGGTAAGCCAGTGGTTACGTAACACCTTGCTGGGTAAGCCAGTAAGCCAGTTACGTAACACCTTGCTGGGTAAGCCAGTGGTTACGTAACACCTTGCTGGGTAAGCCAGTGGTTACGTAACACCTTGCTGGGTAAGCCAGTGGTTACGTAACACCTTGCTGGGTAAGCCAGTGGTTACGTAACACCTTGCTGGGTAAGCCAGTGGTTACGTAACACCTTGCTGGGTAAGCCAGTGGTTACATAACACCTTTACGTAACTTGCTGGTAAGCCAGTGGTTACCACCTTGCTGGTAAGCCAGTACGTAACACCTTGCTGGGTAAGCCAGTGGTTACGTAACACCTTGCTGGGTAAGCCAGTGGTTACGTAACACCTTGCTGGGTAAGCCAGTGGTTACGTAACACCTTGCTGGGTAAGCCAGTGGTTACGTAACACCTTGCTGGGTAAGCCAGTGGTTACGTAACACCTTGCTGGGTAAGCCAGTGGTTATGTAACACCTTGCTGGGTAAGCCAGTTACGTAACACCTTGCTGGGTAAGCCAGTGGTTACGTAACACCTTGCTGGGTAAGCCAGTGGTTACGTAACACCTTGCTGGGTAAGCCAGTGGTTACGTAACACCTTGCTGGGTAAGCCAGTTGTTACGTAACGCCTTGCTGGGTAAGCCAGTGGTTACGTAACACCTTGCTGGGTAAGCCAGTGGTTACGTAACACCTTGCTGGGTAAGCCAGTGGTTACGTAACACCTTGCTGGGTAAGCCAGTTGTTACGTAACACCTTGCTGGGTAAGCCAGTGGTTACGTAACACCTTGCTGGGTAAGCCAGTGGTTACGTAACACCTTGCTGGGTAAGCCAGTGGTTACGTAACACCTTGCTGGGTAAGCCAGTGGTTACGTAACACCTTGCTGGGTAAGCCAGTGGTTACGTAACACCTTGCTGGGTAAGCCAGTGGTTACGTAACACCTTGCTGGGTAAGCCAGTGGTTACGTAACACCTTGCTGGGTAAGCCAGTGGTTACGTAACACCTTGCTGGGTAAGCCAGTGGTTACGTAACACCTTGCTGGGTAAGCCAGTGGTTACGTAACGCAGTCACAGGTTACTGACCAGTAGCTTTGTGAAAGGGTGATGAGATGCCACATCGCAAGCTTGACAGCGGAGCATAACCTACACAACCCCAAACAGCATGAATATAGAACAGGAGGATGATGCGCGTCACAACTGTTGAACCATTAAGTTCGTCAGCATCTTTCAAATACGCTAGCCGTGATGCCACGGACTTTTCAGATACTGTTATGTCAGCGTAGTTTGAACCTTGCTGTGAGGCTGCCCCTGCCGTGAGGCTGGGTCGAGCAAGGAAGTACCCTGGCAGTCACTCACGTACCCTGAGTCACGACAAAGGCAGTACTCACCTAATTCTGGTTGCAGGGGTCGAGACTCAGCTCCTGGCCCTGCTTCACTGATCGCTACTAGATTCTCTCACTCCCTGCTCCATGAGCTTTATCATACCTCATCTTAAGGCTATATATGGTTCCTGTCACCACTTCATCAGTTGCTATACTATTCCACTTCCTAACTATT
>NW_027200505.1:17500-19951 GCF_038502225.1 Cherax quadricarinatus | reverse complement strand
ACTTCTAGCAATTCTGATAAAAAAGTTTGAAAATCCATGAATTTTAGCTAAAATATCAGGTTTGTCTGAAAAGTGTTGTAAATGCTAAAAATCGTCGAAATATGCAGTAAAACATCATTTTACCCTATTTTTCGATTTTTTCAATGCTTCAGCTATTTCATATATTTCAAGCATTTCATACATTTCATGTATTTTTTAAAAATACCAAAAGCATTGAAAAAATCGAAAAACATGGTAAAATGATGTTTTACTGCATATTTCGACGATTTGGAGGATTTTGAGCACTTTTCACACAAACCTTTCTTTTTAGCTAAAATACATGGATTTTCACACTTGAAATATATATTGACTCAATACTACACTAAAATATCATATTTAAGTTACTTTCAGCATAAAATTCAATTCCATCAGCAATTCTGATAAAAAAATTTGAAAATCCATGAATTTTAGCTAAAATATCAGGTTTGTCTGAAAAGTGTTCTAAATGCTAAAAATCGTCGAAATATGCAGTAAAACATCATTTTACCCTATTTTTCGATTTTTTCAATGCTTCAGTTATTTCATATATTTCAAGCATTTCATATATTTCATATATTTTTTAAAAATACCAAAAGCATTGAAAAAATCGAAAAATATGGTAAAATGATGTTTTACTGCATATTTCGACGATTTTTAGCATTTAGAACACTTTTCAGACAAACCTGATATTTTAGCTAAAATTCATGGATTTTCAAATTTTTTTATCAGAATTGCTGATGGAATTGAATTTTATGCTGAAAGTAACTTAAATATGATATTTTAGTGTAGTATTGAGTCAATATATATTTCAAGTGTGAAAATCCATGTATTTTAGCTAAAAAGAAAGGTTTGTGTGAAAAGTGCTCAAAATCCTCCAAATCGTCGAAATATGCAGTAAAACCATATTTTTCGATTTTTTCAATGCTTTTGGTATTTTTAAAATATATATGAAATATATGAAATGCTTGATATATATGAAATAGCTGAAGCATTGAAAAAATCGAAAAATATGGTAAAATGATGTTTTGCCGCATATTTCGGCGATTTCGAGCATTTAGAGCACTTCTAGCAATTCTGATAAAGAAGTTTGAAAATCCATGAATTTTAGCTAAAATATCAGGTTTGTCTGGAAAGTGTTCTAAATGCTATAAATCGTCGAAATATGCAGTAAAACATCATTTTACCTTATTTTTCGATTTTTTCAATGCTTTTGCTATTTTTAAAAATACGTGAAGCATTGAAAAAACGAAAAATATGGTAAAATGATGTTTTGCTGCATATTTCGACGATTTCGAGCATTTAGAGCACTTCTAGCAATTCTGATAAAGAAGTTTGAAAATCCATGAATTTTAGCTAAAATATCAGGTTTGTCTGAAAAGTGTTCTAAATGCTATAAATCGTCGAAATATGCAGTAAAACATCATTTTACCATATTTTTCGATTTTTTTCAATGCTTCATTGTATTTCATATATTTCATATCTTTTTTAAAAATATCAAAAGCATTGAAAAAATCGAAAAATATGGTAAAATGATGTTTTGCCGCATATTTCGACGATTTCGAGCATTTAGAGCACTTCTAGCAATTCTGATAAAGAAGTTTGAAAATCCATGAATTTTAGCTAAAATATCAGGTTTGTCTGAAAAGTGTTCTAAATGCTATAAATCGTCGAAATATGCAGTAAAACATCATTTTACCATATTTTTCTATTTTTTCAATACTTCATTGTATTTCGTATATTTCAGGCATTTCATATATTTCATATGTTTTTTAAAAATATCAAAAGCATTGAAAAAATCGAAAAATATGGTAAAATGATGTTTTGCCGCATATTTCGACGATTTCGAGCATTTAGAGCACTTCTAGCAATTCTGTTAAAGAAGTTTGAAAATCCATGAATTTTAGCTAAAATATCAGGTTTGTCTGAAAAGTGTTGTAAATGCTAAAAATCGTCGAAATATGCAGTAAAACATCATTTTACCCTATTTTTCGATTTTTTCAATGCTTCAGCTATTTCATATATATCAAGCATTTCATATATTTCATATATATTTTAAAAATACCAAAAGCATTGAAAAAATCGAAAAATATGGTTTTACTGCATATTTCGACGATTTGGAGGATTTTGAGCACTTTTCACACAAACCTTTCTTTTTAGCTAAAATACATGGATTTTCACACTTGAAATATATATTGACTCAATACTACACTAAAATGTCATATTTAAGTTACTTTCAGCATAAAATTCAATTCCATCAGCAATTCTGATAAAAAAATTTGAAAATCCATGAATTTTAGCTAAAATATCAGGTTTGTCTGAAAAGTGTTCTAAATGCTAAAAATCGTCGAAATATGCAGTAAAACATCATTTTACCATATTTTTCGATTTTTTCAATGCTTTTGGTATTTTTAAAAAATATATGAAATATATGAA
>NW_027200505.1:0-12500 GCF_038502225.1 Cherax quadricarinatus | reverse complement strand
CAACAGTCAGCTGGTAGTGACTGTGCTACTGCAGGAGCCACAGTCAGCTGGTAGTGACTATGCTACTGCAGAAGCAACAGTCAGCTGGTAGTGACTGTGCTACTGCAGCAGCAAGAGTCAGCTGGTAGTGACTGTGCTACTGCAGGAGCCACAGTCAGCTGGTAGTGACTGTGCTACTGCAGCAGCAACAGTCAGCTGGTAGTGACTGTGCTACTGCAGCAGCAACAGTCAGCTGGTAGTGACTGTGCTACTGCAGCAGCAACAGTCAGCTGGTAGTGACTGTGCTACTGCAGCAGCAACAGTCAGCTGGTAGTGACTGTGCTACTGCAGGAGCCACAGTCAGCTGGTAGTGACTGTGCTACTGCAGCAGCCACAGTCAGCTGGTAGTGACTGTGCTACTGCAGCAGCAACAGTCAGCTGGTAGTGACTGTGCTACTGCAGCAGCAACAGTCAGCTGGTAGTGACTGTGCTACTGCAGCTGGACTAACAAGGAGGTGTTGGCTGAGACACAACAAAATCATTGCAAGAGTAAGAGGACTGAAATTAATTAACAAAGTTTACCTCTCTGTAGTGTTAACAATATATTAAAAACTCAGTCTGGAAATATAAACACAAATGCAGTATAATGTGATCCTTTATTGACAACGTTTCACCCACACAGTGGGCTTTTTCAAGTCACACACGGATCTACCTGGGGTTGGAAGGTACGAGAGTATTTATAGTCAGAATGTTGAGGTCAGGTGGAGAATGCTGCATCTGATGATCTACCGGGTGGGGTTATAGAGTCTTGGGTAGCTTGGCAGGGGTATTGGACAAGTTGTAGACCTTCTGCAGTGTTCTATGTTCTTATGTGGGATAGCGATGAAGAAGTTTCTTGGCGAGTGGTTCAGCTATGTTATAGAAGCCATTGTTCTGGTTGAAATTGTTGGTTATAGAGATAAACGATGATTCCAGGATTCTTCTGTATTGAGTGTTGTCTTCTGTGGCTATAAGTCTTGAGTTTCTGTAGTTAATTAAATGGTTGTGTGAATTGCGATGTTGTACACAGGCATTCCTTGTATCGTCAGTCCTGCTTGCATATTGGTGTTCTGAAATGCGTGTTTGGAGGTCTCTTGATGTTTCGCCCACATATAATTTGTTGCAGTCATTACAAGGGATTATGTATACCCCTGCAGAGGATGGAGGCTTGTCCTGTCTACTACTGGTGATGTCCTTGATGGTCGTGGTTGTGGAGGTAGATACTTGGAATGGTGTTTTGGCAAAGATGTTGGAAACATGTTTGGCAATGGAGTTGTTGGGGAGGACTATGTATCTCTTCTCGGCAGTGTCTTCTCTGGGTGTGTTGAAGATGTTTAATGCCCGCCGTCTGCAGTCTCTGATGTTCAATTATAGTGCATTCTTCCTCAAGGAACTCATTGCTGCAGATTCTGAGTGCACGTAGGAAGAAGCCTATAATCACACCACGTTTGGTTTTGGTGTCGTGGTGAGAGTAGAAGTGGAGAAGATCGTTTGGGTTGGTGGGTTTTCGATAGACTTTAAAATGAAGTTCGTGGTCAGCTTTGCAGAGCAGAACATCAAGGAAAGGAAGAGTGTTGTCGACTTCTTCTTCAAGTGTGAACTGGATTGAAGGCTCTACCTGGTTGAGCTTGTCTTGGAGAGCTTGAACGTTGAAACGTTTAGGAGTTATGAGGAGAATGTCGTCAACATAACGGAGCCAGGTGACAGACGAAGGAATAATGGTGGAGAAACGTTCGGCTTCTAGATGTTCCATGTATAAGTTCGCCAGGACTGCACTGAGTGGCGAAACCATGGGTAGTCCAAACGTCTGCTGAAAGAGGTGATTTTCGAAGGAGAAACACGTAAAGCCAACACATAGTTCAACAAGGTCGATGAAATCGCTGGCTGGAATGGGAAGATCAAGTGAATCGTCAATTTTCCTGCGCAAGAGATCGATGGCTTGTGTAGTAGGTACTTTGGTGAATAGGGAAGTCATGTCAAGGCTGGAAAGTTTCTTGTTCCTGATGTTGATGTTGCGAATGCGATTGAGAAGATTACCCGAGTGTTTGAGATGTGCTGGACTGATAGTGCCCAAGAGTTTAGAGAGATGTTTGGCGAGAATTCCTGAGAGCTGGTGGGGAGCACTGCCTATTCCCGAGGATATGGGCCTCAGTGGGATACCAGGCTTGTGAGTCTTTGGCAGGCCGTACATTCTGGCAGGTCTGGAATGCCTGTGTACAACATCGCAATTCACACAACCATTTAGAACATAAGAACATAAGAAAGGAGGAACACTGCAGCAGGCCTGTTGGCCCATACTAGGCAGGTCCTTTACAATTCATCCACTAACAAACATTTGACCAACCCAATTTTCAATGCCACCCAAGAAACAAGCTCCGATGTGCAAGTCCCTCTCAAATCCAACCCCTCCCACTCATGTACTTATCCAACCTAAATTTGAAACTACCCAAAGTCCTAGCCTCAATAACCCAACTAGGTAGACTGTTCCACTCATCAACTACCCTATTTCCAAACCAATACTTTCCTATGTCCTTTCTAAATCTAAACTTATCTAATTTAAATCCATTACTGCGGGTTCTCTCTTGGAGAGATATCCTCAAGACCTTGTTAATATCCCCTTTATTAATACCTATCTTCCACTTATACACTTCGATCAGGTCTCCCCTCATTCTTCGTCTAACAAGTGAATGTAACTTAAGAGTCTTCAATCTTTCTTCATAAGGAAGATTTCTAATGCTATGTATTAATTTAGTCATCCTACGCTGAATGTTTTCTAACGAATTTATGTCCATTCTGTAATATGGAGACCAGAATTGAGCTGCATAATCTAGGTGAGGCCTTACTAATGATGTATAAAGTTGCAGTATGACCTCTGGACTTCTGTTGTTTACACTTCTTGATATATTAGACACGTATGCCGTATTCTATTCAAGATTGATGGACTGACCACATCGACTCAAGGTTTAGGGACTGATTACCTCATTCTCCTCCTATTCTTCAAGTTTCTCCTTTGTATGGACTGATGAAGCCACTGTGTGGCGAAACGTTTCCTCAATAAAGATACCCAAGAGTTGCACATGTGTCTAATTTATCAACATGTCGGTTCTCTGAACCATTCATCTACAAACTTCTTGATATAAATCCCAGTAATCTATTTGCCTTATTACGTACGCTTAGGCATTGCTGTCTTGGTTTAAGGTTGCTGCTTACCATAACCCCCAAGTCCTTTTCGCAATCTGTATGGCTAAGTTCTACATTATTTAACTTATAAGTGCTAGGGTTATGGACACTCCCGAGCTTCAGAACCTTGCATTTATCTACATTGAACTGCATCTGCCACTTTTCTGACCAAGAGTAGATTTTGTCTAAATCCTCCTGAAGTTCCCTAACATCTACGTTTGAATCAATTATCCTACCTATCATCGTGTCATCGGCGAATTTGCTCATATCACTAGCAATTCCTTCATCAAGATCATTGATATATATTATAAACAACAACGGGCCCAAGACTGATCCCTGTGGAACGCCACTTGTTACTGATCCCCACTCGGATTTAACCCCATTTATGGACACTCTCTGCTTCCTGTCTGTGAGCCATGATTCGATCCACGAGAGCACCCTTCCTTACAAATCCCACATCTACATATAACTGCATTCTGAAGTTCTGGAGGTGAAGTGAAACAAATCTCGATGGGAATCGTAGCAGGTACGATTCTGCAGAACATCATGAGCGATGAGCATAAGAGCTTTCTGTACAAGGGGGCTCGGGCTCAGACTGAGTAATGTCAGCTGTCAAACGCACTGGTCACACGGGTGACTTAGCGCACTGGTGCTACTCAAGGTCTGACACAGACCAAACTGGACAAGTGGAAAACTTACACACACCCGCAGTACATGCGGTACAACATGGCTTAAACTAGCAATTGATGCTTTTCTGTGCACAAAACTGACACTAAGCTATACACTAACATGTGAGAACACTGACTGAGAGGAATTAATTAACACACGACATATATCTTCTCTCAATCTTCTCGACAATACTGACATATTTACTTAAACACTCGATGTGACATCATGTGATGTCAGGCGTGACGTCGCAGTGACGTCAGCAGACATCTCGAGGTGACGTCAGGCAGACATCGTGATGTCATGAAGTCGGGCAGCATCGTCGGTGACGTCAATGTGTTGCGGGCAGCAGACCACAGCATGTGGCCTGGGACATCTGGTAACTCACATGGCTTGTAGATCCACGTGACATCGCCCACACCCAACGAGGCGTCGGGATCCACGTGGTGTCGTGATCTACGTGGCATGCTGATCTACGAGGCATGCTGATCCACGTGGCTTGCTGATCTACATGGCATGTTGATCTACGTGGCATGCTGATCCGCGTAGCTTTGAGTGGCTTCGGGCACTCGGATACACAGCTCTGGCAATGAATTCACACGAAAAACAGCAGAAAACACAGCAGAGAGAGTGATGGCATGGTGGTGTATGGTAGTGTGGTGGCGAGGAGCGTGGGTGAGTGTATGGCGAGGAAGCATCTGGCCACTTCCTCCTCCTCCCACCCACAAACACAGAGAAACACACTGGATGCAGAAATCACCACAAAACTCACATCTGGCTTGCTGAAACAGCTGTGCTGAGCTGAACAACAACAGCAACATACAAGTGATGCTGAACACGTGACTTGAGAAACAGCGTGGGACGCTGTAGTGTGGGGTCACTGGGACGCCACTTACAATTCTCGAAGAAATTCTACAAATTTCGGCTTGATCCTGCTTGTACCTGTATCTGGATGCTCAAACGTGCAGATACGACGTCAGGATAACTCGTTGAGAGACGGATGCTTCTTGTATAGTTGTTGTGAAGATGGTTGTCTGAGTGTGGTACATGACAGTTGTTGTGAAGATGGTTGTCTGAGTGTGGTACATGACAGTTGTTGTGAAGATGGTTGTCTGAGTGTGGTACATGACAGTTGTTGTGAAGATGGATGTTTGTGGTTGCACCATGACAAGTGGTAATGCACATGCCATATCAGGTGGTGCTCATGCTGTTCCATCAAATTTTTCACAACATGGAAAATGAACCAAGTTAGAAACTTTCACCTGTCTTTCAAATAGCATCAGTTTTTCCCTGAATGCCTTGACATGCATGAATAGATCAGAAATCAAATTTATTTCGCCTTACAAATTCAGATTAAATTGATTCATATGGCTTGTCACGTCTGGAAAAAATACCAATTTCCAAAGCCAGTCAGTGCTTGATAAAAGTGGTTCGGGTCGATTCTTTTCTGTAAAAAATTAATCAATTTCCTTTCTGAGCTGAAAGAGCTGTGATAAAACCTTTCCACAACTAAGTCATCGAACTGTTGTATAATAAGGCAAGTCAACGAACTCAGAATCAGTTGCTTCCAGAAAATCACGAAACTGGCGATATTCTAATACAGTTTTTTTTTTTTTTTGCAGTTCTTTGAAGATGTCTTCTCCGGTTCCTGTGCTCTACATGCTATGCATTGATTCTAATTTTGTGTGACATTAAATTCATTGTTGGCGCCATGGATGAATAATAGAAGTGGTGATGTGTTACATCATTCGATTCCTCAAAAGTGCGAGAGAATAAAACTGAAAATTTCGTGCTTTGTCTGCAATTTGATGAATTACATTGCTTCCTAAATCCTCACTTCTACAAGCAACAGTATTTGAAACAAGACGGAGGATTTTGAACAGATTTACTTTTTCTGGGCATAACTCTGCAATTGTTTTCATCATACATTCTTTGATCATATCTCCAACGGTGACTGGTTTTCCTGTTTTAGCTAACGCATAAGCTACTTTGTGACTGGCCCTGGTTAAAGCTTAATTTTCAGCTCCTGCATGAAAAACCTTGTTGGGAAAGCATCCTGCGTTGCATTGATACAAAATTTTCTGAACTTTGTGTTACTGTGAATTAGGAATAACTTAGTTTATGTTTGGTCTCATAGCACCGACGTACATTGTACTCCGAAACTGCAAGAGTTTCGTGGCAAACGACACACAAGGTTTTATCACCTGCTTGTACAAAGAAGTACTCACTCTACACTGTTCTTTACCTATTTCCTTTCATAACTGAAGGGTGTATCTGAAAATTGAAAAGATTATAACTAAAATTTGTACAAATTTTGACGTAAAAATTGTTACAAGCAACAAAATCCTCAATTTTAAGTGACTGAAGTTATTGAAAATGAGGGTTTATTAGTTCTAATATTTATAAATATTTTAAGTTGCTTTGGGCCGCATAAAATCTTGTAGCGAGCCGCAGTTTGGAGACCCCTGATTTAGAAGATCAATATGTGTTCTAATATTCATCTCTGGCGCTGTCATCATTTCGCAAACTATATTGTCTCACCACATTATCTCATCCAATGTTTTATCTGAACATAAAAACTTAAGGCTTCAGATTTTTGCACTGTATAGAGCGCCATTCTTGCTCTCCCATCAGCTCTTGACCTAACTTTGCAAACAATATTTTTTTAGATGCTTAGTAATGTAATGTAAGTAGGTCTAAGATTTACTTAAAACATACACGAAGCTCTATTACCTTAAAGTTTTCTCGCACAAGAAAAATTCCCCACACCTGCCAGAAACACCTAAAATATCCCAGATTACTTTTGTTTGTGCTGGAAGAGGAAGCTATGGGGTGTCAAGTGGCTGTTTGTTTATTAATCGACGACAGTGCTTTAACAGTTCTCTGATGAGTGAGACACTTGTTCAACATTTGCATATCTTTATTCTGGAAACGTTTCGACAGCCATTGGCTTCTTCAGTCCAGTGCAGAGAAAGATGGAAGATGAGAAGTTTGATGTGATAAGTCACTCAGCCTGGAGTCGATGTGTTCCGTCCATCAATCTTGACAAAACGGTAGCATATTCGCAGAGATGGAGTTTATATAATGCTGACAGATGAGTTGGAGCAGTGGTAGGCAGAGTCACCAGTGGAGAAACCCACTAGTGGAAGTAGGTCGTGCCTATAGGTTAGACAAGTTTTGAAGAATTTCTTGCACCTATATGCTACGTTTGTTTCATTTTTAGAATTAGATTGTATAATTAAATCGGCTAGTATATTGTGCATCCATATCCATCCTGTGAACGTTAGTAGAAGAGCATTTATACAAACTGTTGCCTGTCATGTACACCTTGAGCAAGGGCAAATTCTCTCCTATTCCGTGTGCCTCTACCTTCCTCAGCAATCTCCTGTGTGGAACTCTATCAAAGGCCTTCCTGAAATTCATGTATACAATATATTAGGTGAAAGGATTCGCGTCAAGAGACTTCTTTTGTTTTTGGTGACAAATAAAATATTAACATCATCAACTTACTAAGATCTGTAAGTGATTTTGGCCCTACGGTAGAGCGTAACCAGAACCAACCACAGTGTGGTACTGCATCCAGTGGTTTATGTGGGGTTTAGTGTGACCTGGCGTCCTCCCACTTCCTCTGTGACCTGTGTTGGTGGTGGTGGTAATAAAGTTGGGTGGTAGATTTTTTATTTTTTTTTAAATTTTGCCGCCGAAGCGGCTAGTTTATTGTGCATCCCATATTCATCCTGTGGACCAAATGGCCTAGAAACTAGGCCTCAAAAGGTTTACATGAGTACATCTGAATTTATAACTACAGTTCACTTATCTGTTGCAAACAAATTTAGGAAATTTGCTTAATATATCTGGTATCTTATTTTCATTAATAAGATATCTTGATATATCACATAGGCTATTATACTATCTATCTATATTCGTCAGTAAGTGGACAACATTGTTCAAGATAGTACCCATAGGGCTGGTCACATACTTTGTATTTGATTTGATCACCATCTGTGTGCCTGCCAAACTGCCATCCATCTGGCAGAGTTTACATTTAGATATTTCTACATCAGCTGGTGATGGTGATGCAGCCTCCCAGAGAAACTTGTAGCCTAGCTGGAGCTGGGCAGTAGGGACATCCAAGAGTCTGTTGATTTTGTAGGATGCATGATAAACATGTAGTTTTTCCTGCATGATAAACATGTAGTTTTTCCTGCATGGTAGAACGATGACAGATGGACTTACTGGTGACAGTCTCCCTCAGTTTTAAGTCAATGAAGTTCTGTTTATTTTTTTCGTATTATTGTCCTCAACCTACTAATTGACGGCGAGTGTGTGTATGTGTGTGTGTGTACTCACTTAATTGCGATTGTAGGGGTCGAGTCGCAGGCCCTGGCCCCGCATCTCACTGGTCGCTACTAGGTCACTCTCCCTGCTCCATGAACTTTATCATACCTTTTCTTAAAGCTATGTATGGATTCTACTTTCACTACCTCACTTTCCAGACTATTCCATTTCCTGACAACTCTGTGACTGAAGAACTTCCTAACGTCCCTGTGACTCATATGAGTCTTCAACTTCCAGTTGTGACCCCTTGTTGCTGTGTCCCATCTCTGGAACATCTTGTCTCTGTCCACCTTGTCGATTTCTCTTAGTATTTTATAAGTCTTTATCATATCCCTCTATCCTGTCCTCCAGTGTCATCAGGTAGATTTTCCTTAATCTCTCCTCGTAGGACATGCCCCCTTAGCTCTGGGACTAGTCTCGTTGCAAACCTTTGCAATTTCGCTAATTTTCTGATGTGCTTGGCCAGGTGTGAATTCCAAACTGGTGCTGCATACTCCAATATGGGCCTGACGTACACGGTACAGTGTCTTGAACGATTCCTTGCTGAGATGTCGGAACGCTATTCTTTGGTTTGCTAGGCGCCCGTATGCTGCAGCAGTTATTTGGTTGATGTGCGCCTCAGGAGATTTGCTCGGTATTATACTCATCCCAAGATCCCTTTCCTCGAGTGAGGTTTGTAGTCTTTGACCCCTAGACTGTACTCTGTCTGCAGTCTTCTTTGCCCTTCCCCAGTCTTTGTGTGTGTGTGTGTGTGTGTGTGTGTGTACTCACCTAGTTGTACTCACCTAGTTGAGGTTGCGGGGGTCGAGTCCGAGCTCCTGGCCCCGCCTCTTCACTGATCGCTACTAGGTCACTCTCCCTGAGCCGTGAGCTTTATCATACCTCTGCTTAAAGCTATGTATGGATCCTGCCTCCACTACATCGCTTCCCAAACTATTCCACTTACTGACTACTCTGTGGCTGAAGAAATACTTCCTAACATCCCTGTGATTCATCTGTGTCTTTAGCTTCCAACTGTGTCCCCTTGTTACTGTGTCCAATCTCTGGAACATCCTGTCTTTGTCCACCTTGTCAATTCCTCTCAGTATTTTGTATGTCGTTATCATGTCCCCCCTATCTCTCCTGTCCTCCAGTGTCGTCAGGTTGATTTCCCTTAATCTCTCCTCGTAGGACATACCTCTTAGCTCTGGGACTAGTCTTGTTGCAAACCTTTGCACTTTCTCTAGTTTCTTTACGTGCTTGGCTAGGTGTGGGTTCCAAACTGGTGCCGCATGTGTGTGTGTGTGTGTGTGTGTGTGTGTGTGCGTGTGCGTGTGCGTGTGCCTGTGCGTGCGTGCGTGCGTGCGTGCGTCTATGTCTGTATGTGCTTTTTATGGACACGTGTGTGTATATTGATATTACCTCGTGTGCGCCTATAGTTTTATTTCGTCTGTATTTAAGAAAAAAGTAAAAAATAAAATAAATGATAAATAAGAAAATTCTGACATCGACTTACCTGCCCTCAGCCAAGCGCCCCAACACACCAAAATAAGACCTCCAAGAAGTTTTCCTAATTCGTTTCACTTCCTCTTTTTCGCCTGTTAAACTTCAATAGTTTCAGGGAGTCTAACTGGGGAAGGGCGTTATTTCTCGCCTAATTATTTCTGCTCTAATTAAGGGAGGATAAGCGGGAAGGGAGTCGTGTTTATGCAAGTGCTTCTTAATTAAGGAGAAAAGGAGAATGATGGAGACAGAGGAAGGATGGGAAAGATGGGAGGGAGGGAGGTAAAAAGGTAGAGGTAAGAATGGGGAGAGGTAAGAAGGAGATATGAAGGTATGGAGGGAGAGAGAGGTAGGAAGGGAAGGAAAGAGATAGGGAGGAACAGAGGGAGATAGTGAGGCAGGGAGGAAGAAAAAGAGGGAATAATTAATGAGATGTTTCTTAAAGTTAATCCTTGTTGAAGACGTTGGATGGTTTATATTTCTGTTCTTTTTCACGTAATATAATACACGCACATTGTGCTGATGCTAAAAATATGAGAACTACTTGATAGAAACACTACGATATGGTCACATGATATGTGCATGATGTAAAGTTGTTGAGATGAGCCCGAACTGGCAGTATACAGGGACGGATTTAAAGGAAACCCTGAACAGATATAGATGGATCCTGGAACTCAGTCCCAACAAGTACAAACTTTTGAATATATGGGCAGGGCAAAGAAGACCAGATACTGAACATAGGCGCTTTGGAGAAAAAAAAGTTGAGGGGCCCCGAATAAGAGAAGGATTTAGATGTAAGCATAACACCGAGCAAATCACCAGAGGCGCTCATTAGTCAGATAACCTCGGCGGCAAATACAAGAATGAGGAACCTAAAAGTTGCATATAGGAACTTCAGCCATATCTTTTAGGATCCTATATTCATTGTATCTTAGGGCATCCTGTAGTATGAAGCGCCGGGGTGGAGCCTACACTTCATTAGGTAGGTTGTATCATGTACCTGTAGTACCTGAAGTTTGTAATTAACTTGAATACCTTTATAAACTGGAGAACCAGAGGCGACGACAGATGAATAGAAACAGACTATTGGAACGGAGAAGACTGGAGACAAAGAGTTATAGATGGACTCTAAAAACGAGACTCTGCCTTAGAGACGTCAAGAAATTTTTCTCTAATTTCAAGATAGTTACGAGTTGAGAATAATGAGAAAATGGAGGAGGTGAACTCAGAAAATGATGAAGGTAAACTTAGATTGTTGGTGGACTTAGAAAGTGATGATGGAGGACTCAGAAAGGACTGGAAGTGGACTTAGAAACAAGTTTCAAATTGAACATTAAAATGGTATAAAATACCGACAGGTTGTTAGGTAAGACACATATGCAACAGTTAGGTATCTTTATTATGAAACGTTTCGCCTACACAGTAGGCTTCATCAGTCAAGTACAGAAAAGTTGATAGAAGCAGAAGATACTTGAAGACGATGTAATCAGTCCATCACCCTTAAAGTTTTGAGGTGGTCAGTCCCTCAGTCTGGAGAAGAGCATTGTTCCATAGTATGAAACAATATGGAGATGAAGTGACAGAATGGAGCTATTTATAGCGCCAAGAGGTGAGACGTAGGCCACTAGGAGAGGTAAGAACTCAGATGTTGAAAGGTCAGGTCCCTCTCAAATCCAGCCGCTCTCACTAGTGGAAGTTGTCGAAGTTGATTGCAGGTCTGTACCAAGATACCCTTGTGTTGCAGTGTCTGACAGATTGAACATTAAAATGGTATAAAATACCGACAGGTTGTTAGGTAAGACACATATGCAACAGTTAGGTATCTTTATTATGAAACGTTTCGCCTACACAGTAGGCTTCATCAGTCAAGTACAGAAAAGTTGATAGAAGCAGAAGATACTTGAAGACGATGTAATCAGTCCATCACCCTTAAAGTTTTGAGGTGGTCAGTCCCTCAGTCTGGAGAAGAGCATTGTTCCATAGTATGAAACAATATGGAGATGAAGTGACAGAATGGAGCTATTTATAGCGCCAAGAGGTGAGACGTAGGCCACTAGGAGAGGTAAGAACTCAGATGTTGAAAGGTCAGGTCCCTCTCAAATCCAGCCGCTCTCACTAGTGGAAGTTGTCGAAGTTGATTGCAGGTCTGTACCAAGATACCCTTGTGTTGCAGTGTCTGACAGATTGAACATTAAAATGGTATAAAATACCGACAGGTTGTTAGGTAAGACACATATGCAACAGTTAGGTATCTTTATTATGAAACGTTTCGCCTACACAGTAGGCTTCATCAGTCAAGTACAGAAAAGTTGATAGAAGCAGAAGATACTTGAAGACGATGTAATCAGTCCATCACCCTTAAAGTTTTGAGGTGGTCAGTCCCTCAGTCTGGAGAAGAGCATTGTTCCATAGTATGAAACAATATGGAGATGAAGTGACAGAATGGAGCTATTTATAGCGCCAAGAGGTGAGACGTAGGCCACTAGGAGAGGTAAGAACTCAGATGTTGAAAGGTCAGGTCCCTCTCAAATCCAGCCGCTCTCACTAGTGGAAGTTGTCGAAGTTGATTGCAGGTCTGTACCAAGATACCCTTGTGTTGCAGTGTCTGACAGATTGAACATTAAAATGGTATAAAATACCGACAGGTTGTTAGGTAAGACACATATGCAACAGTTAGGTATTTTTATTATGAAACGTTTCGCCTACACAGTAGGCTTCATCAGTCAAGTACAGAAAAGTTGATAGAAGCAGAAGATACTTGAAGACGATGTAATCAGTCCATCACGTTTAAAGGGAAGGCATCTGTACACATACAC
>NW_027200504.1:0-15000 GCF_038502225.1 Cherax quadricarinatus | reverse complement strand
AGGTGTTACATAACTGGTAACACCTTACTGACAGTCACTGTGGTGTTACATAACTGGTAACACCTTACTGACAGTCACTGTGGTGTTACATAACTGGTAACACCTTACTGACAGTCACTGTGGTGTTACATAACTGGTAACACCTTACTGGCAGTTACTGAGGTGTTACATAACTGGTAACACCTTACTGACAGTCACTGTCGTGTTACATAACTGGTAACACCTTACTGACAGTCACTGTGGTGTTACATAACTGGTAACACCTTACTGACAGTCACTGAGGTGTTACATAACTGGTAACACCTTACTGACAGTCACTGTGGTGTTACATAACTGGTAACACCTTACTGACAGTCACTGTGGTGTTACATAACTGGTAACACCTTACTGGCAGTCACTGTGGTGTTACATAACTGGTAACACCTTACTGACAGTCACTGTGGTGTTACATAACTGGTAACACCTTACTGACAGTCACTGAGGTGTTACATAACTGGTAACACCTTACTGACAGTCACTGTGGTGTTACATAACTGGTAACACCTTACTGGCAGTCACTGTGGTGTTACATAACTGGTAACACCTTATTGACAGTCACTGTGGTGTTACATAACTGGTAACACCTTACTGACAGTCACTGTGGTGTTACATAACTGGTAACACCTTACTGACAGTCACTGTGGTGTTACATAACTGGTAACACCTTACTGACAGTCACTGTGGTGTTACATAACTGGTAACACCTTACTGACAGTCACTGAGGTGTTACATAACTGGTAACACCTTACTGACAGTCACTGAGGTGTTACATAACTGGTAACACCTTACTGACAGTCACTGAGGTGTTACATAACTGGTAACACCTTACTGACAGTCACTGAGGTGTTACATAACTGGTAACACCTTACTGAAAGTCACTGAGGTGTTACATAACTGGTAACACCTTACTGACAGTCACTGAGGTGTTACATAACTGGTAACACCTTACTGACAGTCACTGATGTGTTACATAACTGGTAACACCTTACTTACAGTCACTGAGGTGTTACATAACTGGTAACACCTTACTGACAGTCACTGTGGTGTTACATAACTGGCAACACCTTACTGACAGTCACTGTGGTGTTACATAACTGGTAACACCTTACTGACAGTCACTGAGGTGTTACATAACTGGTAACACCTTACTGACAGTCACTGAGGTGTTACATAACTGGTAACACCTTACTGACAGTTACTGATGTGTCACATAACTTGTAACACCTTACTGACAGTCACTGAGGTGTTACATAACTGGTAACACCTTACTGACAGTCACTGTGGTATTACATAACTGGTAACACCTTACTGACAGTCACTGAGGTGTTACATAACTGGTAACACCTTACTGACAGTCACTGTGGTGTTACATAACTGGTAACACCTTACTGACAGTCACTGAGGTGTTACATAACTGGTAACACCTTACTGACAGTCACTGTGGTGTTACATAACTGGTAACACCTTACTGACAGTCACTGTGGTGTTACATAACTGGTAACACCTTACTGATAGTCACTGTGGTGTTACATAACTGGTAACACCTTACTGACAGTCACTGTGGTGTTACATAACTGGTAACACCTTACTGACAGTCACTGTGGTGTTACATAACTGGTAACACCTTACTGACAGCCACTGTGGTGTTACATAGCTGGTAACACCTTACTGACAGTCACTGAGGTGTTACATAACTGGTAACACCTTACTGATAGTCACTGTGGTGTTACATAACTGGTAACACCTTACTGACAGTCACTGTGGTGTTACATAACTGGTAACACCTTATTGACAATCAGTCAGGTGTTATGTAACTGGTAACACCTTACTGACAATCACTCAGGTGTTACATAACTAATAACACCTTACTGACAATCACTCAGGTGTTACATAACTAATAACACCTTATTGACAATCACTCAGGTGTTACATAGGGGTTACATAATTGATAACACCTTACTGGCAATCATTCAGGTGTTACATAACTAATAACACCTTACTGACAATCACTCAGGTGTTACATAACTGCTGACACCTTACTGACGATCACTGAGATGTTACGTAACTGATAACACCTTACTGACAATCACTCAGGTGTTACATAACTAATAACACCTTACTGACAATCACTCAGGTGTTACATAACTAATAACACCTTACTGACAATCACTCAGGTGTTACATAACTAATAACACCTTACTGACAATCACTCAGGTGTTACATAACTAATAACACCTTACTGGCAATCACTCAGGTGTTACATTTACAATAATGATTATCTGAGAATTATTATACTTTTGTTTAATCACTAAACTTAATCGTGTTTATCTTATTATTTCGTCCAGTTTCTATGATAATTAGCTTTCTGTCATTATTTATTAGATAGTAATGTTTTGTGTTGCTGCTTATTATTGTAATAAATATTGTTAAACATTATAATAGTTGTATATGACTGGTAAACATTACCGACACAATGAAGAATTAGACACAAGTGAAAAATCTGGGTATCTTTATTTTGCTGGTCTTCACTTTACATAATCTATTGTTGAAAAAATTAGACACATGTGCAACATCTGGGTATCTTCATTGTAGACGTTTCGCTAACCAGTGGCTTTATCAATACAAATTCTAGGACATGATTAGAAGACAGTAGAACTATGTACAAAAGATGAGGTAGTCAGTCCCTCAGCCTTGATGTTGGTGTTAAGAGCACCGTGGTCGTGAAGATTCTGGACCACAGGCTTGTTGTTAAAGATTCGCCGGTATTCTCCAGGCCCGGGCCCTTCCAAGTGGTGGCCCGGCACTGGCTCCCTGTCTAGGGAGTATCTGAGACCTAAGTCTCCCATGGGAGGAGGCACAAGTACCCCCTCATCTTGTGAGCAACAAACTCGGGCTCTGGCATCAATCCTGCCCTAGAAGGGCAGGGCATGGTGTCAAACGTGCTAGCGCTCTGCTCTCCTGTGTGGAGTGTCGTGTGTTGGTGTTCATTTTCATTCATTCATTTGCCGGTACTTCCGGCCCGGGTCTTCTCCAGATGGTGACCCGGC
This sequence comes from Cherax quadricarinatus, assembly GCF_038502225.1. NCBI lineage: Eukaryota > Metazoa > Arthropoda > Malacostraca > Decapoda > Parastacidae > Cherax > Cherax quadricarinatus. The sequence goes on along the minus strand of NW_027200504.1, from coordinate 11,914 downwards.
AGTGGCCCCCCGGGTGGGGGGTGACGATCATCTTCTTCTTTCTTCTTTCTTGGCCCTCCGGTTGGAGGGTGTCGTCGTCTTCTATCTTTCGCTGACTTCCCCGAAGAGAAGCGTAGTCGGGCAGAGGCAGCAGTTACAGGGTCGATTGGAGCCACACCCCAGCTTTAGCGGACAGCAAAGTGCTGGGAAACTTATCTTCATGGTGAATGGTCATGGATAGTCGTGCTAGAGGAGGGTACCGTCTTCAAGGTTCCCATTCTGAAGCATCCTGAATTTCCTCTTTGAGGTGTACTCGACTTCCACATAATTGTAGCCTACACCTTCAATTGAACTCCTTCCTCGTTTTTCATACCGGCAGTGGCTGAAGGAAGTGAAGATTGAGGAGAGAGCCTTTTGCTTTTAAATCCTCGTCTCGTATACATATATAATACACGATAATCTTGAACAGACCTTAATCTAGCAGACTGCCTCAGTATGGCCTTACAACATCCTCAGCTATCCGTCTTTCCGAAGTATTTCCACGTACTCATCTGTCCTTTCCAACCTCACGTATTTTCCCCTTCATTTTGCTTTCCTTGTAAAACTCATCCTACTCTTAGAAAACTCCCATCTTTCTAATGAGGTTATCTTGCACAAATTGCTAATAATTCTGTTGAGATTATCTCACCTTTATATAACATCTATATCTTTGTTTCTTTCACCCGTTTTTTAAGCTTATAAGAACCAACGTCTTTTTTTACCATGGCAATAATCTTGTAATTAATAGTCCCTTCTCACCACTGAATTTCTCTAAGAGGTTTCTGTACCTGTTAAGATTCCCCTCCAATCTTACCATTAGGTCCAACAATAGTCCTAAAATATTATCACATTTATCCTTGATCCTCATTAATGGGAAACATATCCTCATCCCGTACATGTTGCCACGGCTAAATTCCGTGTTTTATTCCCTGACAATCGTCTGTATTCTCCCTGAAGATTTGTCTTAGACGTTACAAAGGTAAGCACAATTAGAGGAGGAAAATGAATCAAGCGACACAACTCATGTGAAGAAACAGATGAATTATAGAAAGGTTGTACCGTACATTTTTAAGTTTAGATACACTAGTATGTAGAGGGCACTTCCTCTCCTCTCTAGTGTGGGCAAACACAGTATAAAGTGCTAATATGATCGGGAAATCAGTTAAACCAGTTGATAAGAACTGGGAAGAACGCCAGGAACAATTAACACTACCAAACATAACGTGAATACACATATACACATAGACATATCTTGCTGAAGCAACAACCCAGTTGAGGCATTTAATTAAAATCCGCCGCTCGAAAATGCCGAACTTCAAAGGATGCAAAGCGTTAATAAATTCCAAGACTTGAAGGACGCTCCTGAAATTACTAATAATTGCACTAGGGGATAAAGTATCTATAAAAATGTTGCTTTAAGGAAATAAGATCTATGAAACTGGAGATACAATATACTCTGGGATGAAGGGTTCAGGCACAGGAATTTCTTGTCCCTAGAGAGCTCTATTTTCAGAGTTGACCCACTTCAGTGCCATGGTGCCATCCACCAGCCCAGACATCCAACAAAAGAACACAAGGAGACTTTTCTGGTAGGTAATGGTTGTAATTCGTACAGAGAAACTTAATAAAGCAGGAGAGGCTGGCTTCTCTCATTCTTTCACAAAAGTAAGAGCCTAAGGAGAACCTATTGTGTCCATATCATTAAATGTAAACTTCTCTGTGAATATATTACTCTATAAGCTATAGAGGTAACATGTACAGTTATCTGTAATCGAATCTATAGCATCTATACCTTTTGAGGATGTTCATAAAACTACATTTCTATCTGGTAGATGAGTCGTACACGACACTTGCTTCCTGACTCTGGGTTTTGCATCTAGCACAAATTCCTCATCAAATATAATAACATATACATATGCTTCTTCCCGAGCGCTTTATGCGGAAAATACTCGTGTCTCAACTGAGTTAATAACTTATTAAAAAAGGGACACATTAAATAAACATGAAATAAGCACCTGAAGACTAATCACCAGTTGTTAATTAACGAAAACAATAAGAAATTTGAAGAAAGATATTGAATTGAAAAAGACAATGAGTGTAGAAGCATCTTATCTGAATATTTCAAGACATATTGGCTTTATCAGGTATATAGAATTTAGCAATAAATTAAATTTGAGATAGTAAATTCAGACCGACTTATCAGATGCTGAATATAAAACTTTTGTTTTGATAATTCTCAGAGTTGGTTTGTAAGACGATGTTTTTCGGTTTATAACAATGATGTGGTTGTCTACCACAGGTCAGATAATATAGCAGCTGACAACCTTGTCACGTAGAGGCCAGCCCAGGAGCTAGACTCTGTTTCAAAACTCAAGTCTTTGAATTAGGTTTTTTTTTATTCGCCGGTACAAGTTAGGGGTTGTTGTATAAACACTTGTAGGGAACTAATCGCCTGAGAGATTAATTCTAGATCAAGATTAACAACCTTTGGTAAATTACACTAAGGGGGATAATTTGGTCTTATGTATGGGGTAATGGGGGCAAATAGAAAATAAAAGCAATAAACCAAATATAATTAAATATTGTTTTATAATCCGACGCATTCACTGATGTTTATTTATTATTGTTGTTTTCTTTATATTTATAGTTTAATTAATCTGGTAAAAATGGCTGAGCAACAGTTGACAAGCGAACTCCAAACGTCTTCCATTGTCTCAGTTACCCGCGACATATCAGCGGCCCTGAGTCTGACTGTATCATTTGTAACGATATACTGATGTTCGTCTGGTGTCTCAATCTTTGTTTCCATAAAAAAGATAAGAACTGAAGTCGTCTCGATATTTTTTTTTTATTGTGAACAGTAATTGGAAAATTTAATATTCAGTGTTATAACGGTATCAACAAAGGCGTGCACACACACACACACACACACACACACACACACACACACACACACACATAGAAAGACACAAGCTTATAAACTACAACCAGCACAGTTTCAGGGAAGGAAAATCTTGTCACAAACCTACTGGAGTTTTATGACGAGGTAACAGAAGTAAGACACGAGAGGAATTGATAGACTGCATTTTCTTGGACTGCAAGAAGGCCTTCGAAACAGTTCCTCACAAAAGGTTAATGCAAAAGCTAGAGGATCAGGCACACATAACATGAAAGGCACTGCAATGGATCAGAGGATATCTGACAGGGAGGCAACAAAGAATCATAGTACGTGACGAGGTGTCAGAGTGGGCGCCTTTGACGAGCGGGGTTCCACAGGGGTCAGTCCTAGGACCTGTGCTGTTTTTGGTATATGTGAATGACATAGCGGAAGGGATAAACTCAGAAGTGTCCTTGTTTGCAGATCATGTGAAATTAATGAGGAGAATTAAATCGGTCGAGGATCAGGCAGGACTACAAAGAGACCTGGACAGGCTACATGCCTATTCCAGCAACTAGCTCCTCGAATTTAACCCTGCCAAATGCAAAGTCATGAAGATCGGGGAAAGGCAAAGAAGACCGCAGAAAGAGTATAGTCTAGGTGGCCAAAGACTGCAAACCTCACTCAAGGAAAAAGATCTTGGGGTGAATATAATACAGAGCACATCTCCTGAGGCGCACATCAATCAGATAACTGCTGCAGCATAGGGGTATCTAGCAAACCTAAGAGTAGCGTACTGATACCTCACTAAGGAATCGTTCAAGACTCTGTACACCATATACATGTTAGTGTATGCAGCATCAGTTTGGAATCCATACCTGGTCAGGCACGTCAAGAAATTAGAGAAAGTGCAAACGTTTGCAACAAGACTAGTCCCAGAGTTAAGGGGATTGACCTATGAAGAAAGGTTAAGGGAAACCGGCCTGACGACACTGGAGGAGAGGAGGGTCAGAGGAGACATGATGACATATGAAATACTGCGAGGAATTGACAAGGTGGACAAAGACAGGATGTTCCAGAGATGGGACACCGAAACAAGGGGTCACAGTTGGAAGTTGAAGACTCAGATAAACCACAGAAATGTTAATAAGTATTTTTTTCAGTCACAGAGTTGTCAGGAAGTGAAATAGCCTGGGTAGTGATGTAATGGAGGCAGGATCCATACATAGCTTTAAGAAGAGGTATGATAAAGCTCACGGAGCGGGAAGAGTGACTGAGTAGCTGCCAGTTGAAGAGGCGGGGCCAGGAGCTGTGACTTGACCCCCGCAACCACAAGTAGGTGAGTACTACTAGGTGAGTACTACACACACAGGACTGTGTATACAATCCGATACAGAATAGCAAGAAAACAAGACAGGAGTATGATCAGAGCAACAGAGCAGTGGTGGACACAAGCTGAGGTGGCCAGAAAGGCCCACATGAGGAGGGCAAAGGCAATCATCATGGAGGATTTCAACCATATGGAGATGGACTACGAAAACCTGAAGCCACAAAGAGGACCACAAACGTGGAGGGCTAAGATGCTGGAAGCAGTACTGGAAAACCTCATGCACCAACATTTTAGGGACACGACCAGAGAGAGAGAGGAGAGGACGAACCTGCAAGGCTGGACCCAGTATTCATCTGGAGCAGTTCCGACACTGGGGACATTACATACGAAAGGTCCCCATGATCCTGAGTTTTGAATATATAGAGTTAACATTGAAGAGTGAGGCTGCACAAGGACGGGAGAAGCTAAATTTCAAGAGGTGACTACACACGTATGAGCCAATTCTTGCATGAGGTGAAGTGGAGAAGAGAACTGGAGGGAAAAACAGTAAATGAAATGATGGAACACGTAGCCACAAAGTGTGGGGAAGCAGATGAGAAGTTCGTACCCAGGGGCAATAGAAATAATGGGAAGACCAGAGGAAACCCATGGCTCACCCAAAGGTGGAGGAAGGCCAAAGACAAGTGCACTAGAACATGGAAAAAGTATAGAAGGCAAAGGACCCATGAAAATAAGGAGCTGAGACGAAGAGGCAGAAACGAATATGCATGGATAGGGAGGGAGGCCCAGCGGAAGTACGAGAATGACATAGTACCGAAAGTCAAATCTGACCCAAAGCTGTTATATAGCCTCATCAGGAGGAAAACAACAGTCAAGTGTCAGGTAATCAGACTAAGGAAGGAAGAACGAGCGCTCACAAGAAATGACCATGAAGTATGTGGAGAGCCCAACATGAGGTTTAGAAAGATATTCTCAGTGGAGACAGAAGGGCATGCAGCAGACTCCACATAACACACTCCACACAACCGAGGAAGAGGTGAGGAAACTTCAATGTGAACTAGATACCTCGTAGTTGGCCTCGACAACATCTCTCCATGGGTTCTGAGAGATGGTGCACAGGCACAGTGTGTGCCACTAACAACAGTCCTTATCAAATCTATTGAAACATGGCGACTACCAGAGGTGTGGAAGAGAGGAAACGTAGTGGAACTTCTTCAAGGAGGGAGAAATACAGGCAGCATTAAACTACAGACTAGTATTACTGACATGTATAGTATGTGAAGGCTTGGAGAAGATTATCAGGAAAGGGAATAGTGGAGCACCTAGACGGGAACGAGCTCATATATGATAACCAGCAAGGTTTAAGGAATTGGAAATCGTGTGTCACAGACCTACTGGAGTTCTGCGACATGCTAACATAAGTAAGACAGGAGAGAGAGAAGGTTGGGTGGACTGCAGTTTCTTGGACTGTAAGAAGGCTTTCCACACTGTTCCACACAAATTGGTACATAAGCTAGAGGAGCAGGCAAGTATAACAGGAAAAACACTGCAATGGATCAGGGAATGCCTGACAGGAAGGAAACAAGGAGTGATGGCAAGTGATGAGTTGTCAAAGTGGGCGCATGTGTCGAGTGCGGTTCCACAAGGATCAGTCCAAGGGTCGGTGTTCTTTCTGGAATATGTGAATGACATGACGGAAAAGGTTAGTTTCAAAGGAGTCCCTGTTTGTAGATGATGTGAAGAAAATGCAGAGAATTCAAGCGGACGATTACCCGGTAAGACTACAAAGGTATCTGGACAGGTTGCAATCCTGATCCAACAAAAGTTATGAAGCTTGGGGATGAACAAAGAAGACCGCAGACGGAGTACATGCTCGGGGGGATCAAAGAATACAAATCTCACTCGAAAACGATTTTGGGGATTCACGACACTGTACACCGTGTATGTAACACCATTATGGAACCGACACCTGGTCAAGCACGTCATGAAATTAGAGACAGTGCAAAGGCTTGCAAGATGACTAGTCCCTGAGCTAATGGGTATGTCCTACGAGAAGAGGTTCAAGAAACTCAACCTGAAGCCACTGGAGGCAAGCAGGGATAGGGAGAACATGATAACGACGTATAAAATACTGAAAGGAACTGACGTGGTGGACAGAGCTAGAATGTTTCAGAGATGGGACACAGGAACAAGAGGCCAAAAATAGAAGATGAAAACCGAAATGAGATACAGGTATGTTAGGACGTATTTGTTCAGCACTAGAGTTTTCAGAAAGTGGGACAATCCGTAGAGCGATGTAGCGGAAACAGGATCCATACATAGCTTTAAGGAGAGGTATGGCGAGGCTCTAGTACCATGCAGCGAAGAGGCTGGGCCAGAAGCTGCGGATCGGCCCTTGCAACCACAAATAGATGAGCACACACACACAAACACACACACACACACACACACACACACACACACACACACACACACACACACACACACACACACACACACACACACACACACACACACACACACACACACACACACACACACACACACACACCACACAGACCAGTGTCACTGACATGTATAGTATGCAAAGTCATGAAGAAGACTATCAGAAGAATGGTGGAGCACCTAGGAAGGAATGAGCTTATCAGTTACAGCCAGAACGATTTCAAGGACGGGAACTCCTGTGTCACAAGCTCACAAACCTACTGGAGTTTTATGACAGGGTGACAGCAGTAAGACAAGAGAGAGAGGGATGGGTAGATTGCATTTTCTTGGTCTGTAAGAAGGCGTTTGACACAGTTCCACAATAGAGACTAGTGCAAAAGCTGGAGTACCAGGCGGGGATAACAGGTAAGGCACTGCAATGGATCAAGGAATACCTGTCCGGAAGACAACAGCGAGTCATGGTACGCGGCGAGGTGTCAGAGTGGGCACTTGTGACGAGTGGAGTTCCACAGGGGTCAGTCCTAGGACCGGTGGTGTTTCTGGTATTTCTGAACGACATGACGAAACGAATATCCTCAGAAGTGTTCCTGTTTGCAGATGATGTGAAGTTGATGAGAAGAATTCAGTCGGACGAGGACCAGGCAGAATTACAAAGGGATCTGGACAGGCTGCAGGCCTGTCCAGATGGCTCCTGGAGTTCAACCCCACAAAGTACAAAGTCACGAAGATTAGGGAAAGGCAAAGAAGACCGAAGATGGAGTACAGTCTAGGGGCCCAGAGACTACAAACCTCACTCAAGGAAAAGGATCTTGGGGTGACTATAACACAGGGCACATCTCCTAAGGTGCACCTCAACCAAATAACTGCTGCAGCATACGGGCGCCTAGCAAACCTAAGGAGAGCATTCCGACATCTTAATAAGGAATCGTTCAGGACCCTGTACTCCGTGTACGTTAGGCCTACATTGGAGTATGCAGCACCAGATTAGAATCCACACCTAGCCAAGCACGTAAGGAAGCTAGAGAAAGTGCAAAGGTTAGAAACAAGACTAGTCCCGGAGCAAAGGGGCATGTCCTATGAGGAGGAGTTAAGGGAAATCGACCTGACGACACTGGAGGACAGGAGAAATAGGGGGGTTACGATAACGACATACAAAATACTGAAAGGAACCGACAAGGTGAACAGAGACAGGATGTTCCAGAGATGGGACACAGAAACATGGGGTCACAGTTGGAAGTTGAAGACTCTGATGAATCACAAGGATGTTAGGAAGTATTCCTTCAGTCACAGAGTTGTCAGGAAGTGGAATAGTCTGGGAAGTGATGTAGTGGAGGCAGGATCCATACATAGCTTTAAGAAGAGGTATGATAAAGCTCATGGAGCAGAAAGAGTGATCTAGTACCGACCACTGAAGAGGCGGGGCCAGGAGCTGTGAATCGACCCCTGTAACCACAAGTAGGGGAGTTCAACTAGGTGCGTACGCACACACACACACACACACACACACACACACACACACACACACACACACACACACACACACACACACACACACACACACACACACTATCCAAAACAATACCTTTGTTCCTGATAGGGAGGCGAGCGTAATTAATTTCCAGCCTAATCTTTGGCAGGAGCTCTGATTACAAAGCGAAAAATCGCTGGCAGGAATCTAACTGAACAGAGGATCAGATACCAAGAGCCAGTCAAGAGAATTAAGAGTTGCTATCGTGATAACAGTAGCAGGATGTGAAACTAATACGATATGAAAATAATTATAAAAAACCATTATGATGTATGAAAGATCTGATAAGCCATCAGGAATATACTAATGATAAAGTCATACTACTGAGGACAACAGGGAATTCCAAAAGGATATTCAGGATATTCAGAGAATTAGGTATATTCGTTGAGACAAATAGAATTTCACAAGTATTTAAGAAGAGTCGTAATATCAAAGGAGGAAGGCATCGTGTTATCGTAAATTTGTTTTAATGAGTCAGAAAATAAAGCGAAGTTTAAAAAAAATGTGACGTGAATTTGTTGGATAATTCAGGAAAATCATTCGCCTTATAATGCAAATTATTTCATCTGTTGCTAGATTTTTCTGGGATTATTTTCTTGGTATTGAATTGCATTAATGAATCATCGTGTCTGGGTCCTCTTCACATATCTGAACATTTCTTTTCCCGTCATATTCAATTGCATATTTTTTGGTAACTTTTGACAAAAGCTGATTAGTTTTTATATATTTGTGCCTAATATATGGCCAGTCAAGGAAGGTTAAGATTTGCAGTGAAGATAATTTTGACATATAGAGGCACAGTATAAACTGTTACGACAGACTAATCGACTTATCCATTAATTTCTCTTAACTGGAAATCTTCATTAACTGATTGATTTTTCCTGACACATATATATTATATTTAAAACAGTGGCTGAGAAATGTTATCCAGACTTATTAATTAATTACGCTTTTTCTCCCTCACAAAATTTGCTTAAATATTTATCCCATTCCACGACTTTGTTACTTTTATCAAAAACGGAAATCATGTCATTGTATTGTTTTACTGATGGACGCCACGTTTGTCTTCTACAGTTAATTCTCTAACGAAACTATCTGCTGAGAGCCGGTATATAGTTCTTTCTTCTTTCTGTCTCTACCTCACTCCCTCCCTCGCTCACCACGCACACACACACACACACACACACACACACACACACACACACACACACACACACACACACACACACACACACAGTGTAACAGCCACAGCACACAGCATCTGTTACACTGCCTTATACCTGCCTTCCACACACCCCAATCTTCCCAGCTATATCTGTTACACTGCCTTATACCTGCCTTCCACACACCCCAATCTTCCCAGCTGTATCTGTTACACTGCCTTATACCTGCCTTCCACACACCTCAATCTTCACCAACTCCTTCCACCTCCCAAAATACCGTACTGGAAAGGAAGCTAAAATTATGGTATACCAATGCTGATGGAATAACAAATAAGAATGAGGAGTGGCTAGAATGAATCATTGAGACATCCCGTGACATCATAGCACTCACAGAGACGAAACTCACAGGGGTGATAACAGATGCGGACTTTCCAACTGGATATCAGATCCTGAGGGAAGACAGAGAAAACAGAGGAGGAGGAGGAGGAGTTGCACTACTCATCAAAAACCAGTGAAGTTTGAGGAAATGGGAGGAGTGGACTGAGAGAAAGTGGATGACATCATTGTAGGAACACAGACTGCGAGTTCAAGGTGATAACAGTGATGTACAACCCCCCAATGAATAGCAAAAGACCAAGACACGACTATGATGAGTGCAATAGAGCAATGGTGCATACAGCAGCTGAAGTAGCCAGAAAGGCCTGCATGGGTAGGGTAAAATTATTCATCATGGGGTGGATTTCAATCTCAAGGAGATTGACTGGGAAAAACCTAGAGCCACATGTAACGACCTCCTGTCTAAAGGAGTGTGTCGTTCTTCTTCCTGTACTTTCTTTCACCCAAAAATGTGTCACTCCTCGGTCCTCCAGAAGCAGTGTTACAACACCAACTGCCCTGCATACCATCTAAAAGGAACCAGGAGGCACAGACCCCACAAGACAAACAATAGTAGCTACGACAACCCAACTCCAGGTGATTTTTTAGTGGCAGGAAACGGAAAAAGAAAATGGAAGGAAATAAAAATAGTCCACCACCTTGGAGCCTTGTTGGACTGGAGGTGCAGCCAGTGGCCACCCATGGCCCTCCAGAACAACAACTACTGATGTCAATAACAAAATCCCCCCAACAAACACAGAATACAACCTCGTTCATATTTGCTAATATACAGGGCCTTAAGCCATCCACCAACAACAAAATACCTTTTATCAGTGGACTTCTAGAGGAGTCTAATGCAATGTTTGCAGCCTTCACAGAGACTCACACAAAAGATCACTTTGACAGTGAAATATGGATAAGTGATTACAACCTTTTTAGATGCGACAGAAAGAACAGGCAACAAGGGGGGGAGGGTTGGCCTGTATGTCAAAGAGTCCTTCATCTGCACGGAGTTGCTGAACACCACAAATGAGGTAGTTGAAGTTCTATCATTAAAGATCGAGAACCAAAACCTAGTCATTGTGGTTGTATATAAGCCACCAGATGCAACCTCCCAACAGTTCAAGGAACAGCTACTGAAAATTGATTATTGTCTGGAAAACCTTACAGCTCCATCCCCAAACATCTTACTGCTTGGTGATTTCAACCTAAGGTATACAAAATGGAAGAATGTAGCAAGTAATGTTATAGCTGAAACAATCCTCGGAGGTAGCGCAGATGAAAGGTCACACACACATGAGCTACTAAGTCTCTGCGAAAAACACACCTTAAGCCAGCAGATAGTGGAGCCAACAAGACTAGAAAACACACTTGACCTTATCTTCACAAATAATGATGTTTGTTTCTTGCTGTCTTATCTGAAGAGAGACATAAGAATATCAAAAACAACTAATTCCGATCACAACCTAATCGAAGTCCAGACGTACATGCATACAAATAATGAGGATCTGATAAGAGACATAAGAATATCAAAAACAACTAATTCCGATCACAACCTAATCGAAGTCCAGACGTACATGCATAGGGGTCCTGATCAGCAGAATGCATGTACCTGTGAAGGTGTCTTCACAAAATACAACTTCAACAACAAGAACATCAACTGGGACCAGGTAAACCATGTCCTAAATGAAACATGTTGGGAAGATATCTTAAATGACATGGATCCAAACCAGTGCCTTGAAAGGATCAACTTCCTGGTAGCTGAAGCATGTTCTAGGCATATTCCCCTAAGAAAGAAGAAGAGCAGGAGTAAACTGGAGAGAGAAAGACGCTCCCTCTACAGAAGATGACGAAGAGTCACTGAGCTCCTCAGGAGTGCCAGAATATCTGATACACGAAAGGAGGCGCTGACCAGGGAAGTGGAAACTATCGAACTTCAGTTAGATGACTCTTATAGGAACCATGAGAGACAGGAGAAGCTTAAAGCTATTAGTGAAATTGAAAGAAATTCGAAATATTTCTTTTCATATGCCAAAAATAAGGCAAATACCACATTTAGTATCGGGCCCTTACTCAGACAGGATGGGACTTACACAGATGACAACAAGGAAATGAGTGAAATACTGAAATCCCAGTACGACTCTGTGTTTAGTGAACCACTAATCAGTCTGAGGATC
>NW_027200503.1:0-19984 GCF_038502225.1 Cherax quadricarinatus | reverse complement strand
CTCTCCTTCTTGTTTATCTGTCCATACTGTTCTCTTCCATCTTTCTTGATGCTTAGTGACATAGAACCTGAACTTAATGGACGGAGGATCAAGCCTCCACCGTTCCTCTCATTGACTACACTTGCGTCTGCGCATTAACGTAAGTAGTAGTAGTAGTAGTAGTACTAGTAGTAGTAGTAGTAGTAGTAGTAGTAGTAGTAGTAGTAGTAGTAGTAGTAGCAGTAGTAGTAGTAGTAGTAGTAGTAGTAGTAGTAGTAATACTAGTAGTAGTAGTAGTAGTACTAGTAGTAGTAGTAGTAGTACTAGTAGTAGTAGTAGTAGTAGTACTAGTAGTAGTAGTAGTAGTAGCAGTAGATGTTGTTGTGGTGGTAGTTACTACCAACACAGGTGATGTCTGGTAGTCCTACAGCAGCTGTTGGTTAATAAGTCAACAAACTTCTAAACTAGGCAGTATATGGACACGACAAAAGCAGTAGATACAAATTCTTGATCACTGTATTCCTTCAGCAAACTCTACAAGTATATACACTCTGTACAGTGAATATTTACACCATGGTATATACCAGCAAGAGTAACTGTAAGAACAGTCTACCATCAGAGGTGAAGAAAATCTGTCTACTCTGATTCACCAGTCGAAGTGTCGCTTGACAGAGTTGGTAAACTGTCACCTGATTGGCTGATGAACCAGCATAACAGTGGGGCCCCGACTGTTATATTCTTAACAGTTGCTTCAGCGGTCGGGAGGGCTCGACACCATGGCTGTCAGACATAGCTTGAATAAATGTAACGTACTCTTTGCATGCCACAATGGTGGTGATGAGGGTAGTAGTGGTGATGGTGATTGTGGTGGTGGTGGTGGTGGTTATGGTAGTGATGGTGATTGTGGTGGTGGTGGTGTTCCTGAATCACGAGTCATAATCTGGTATACATAACGAGTCAACAACAAGTATCTTACAGACAGTCGTGACGTCACACACAATAATAACTCATCACGTCAGGTTATTGTATCATTAATAACAACACCTGTAACTCCATACACTTGCAACATCTGCCACTTGCACTCCCATCCACCCTAACATATGTCTTTTCCAGATCCACAAATGCGATCAAAGCAACCTTACTCTTATATAAGTATTATCCACTTACATGTTTGAGTATAAACACTCGGTCAACACCTCCCTGACCCCTGGTAAAACACTCGGTCAACACCTCCCTGACCCCTGGTAAAACACTCGGTCAACACCTCCCTGACCCCTGGTAAAACACTCGGTCAACACCTCCCTGACCCCTGGTAAAACACTCGGTCAACACCTCCCTGACCCCTGGTAAAACACTCGGTCAACACCTCCCTGACCCCTGGTAAAACACTCGGTCAACACCTCCTGACCCTGGTAAAACACTCGGTCAACACCTCCGTGACCCCTGGTAAAACACTCGGTCAACACCTCCCTGACCCCTGGTAAAACACTCGGTCAACACCTCCCGACCCCTCCCTGGTAAAACACTCGGTCAACACCTCCCTGATCCCTGGTAAAACACTCGGTCAACACCTCCCCTGACTCCTGGTAAAACACTCGGTCAACACCTCCCTGACCCCTGGTAAAACACTCGGTCAACACCTCCCTGACCCCTGGTAAAACACTCGGTCAACACCTCCCTGACCCCTGGTAAAACACTCCGGTCAACACCTCCTGACTCCTGGTAAAACACACGGTCAACACCTCCCTGACCCCTGGTAAAACACTCGGTCAACACCTCCTGACCCCTGGTAAAACACTCGGTCAACACCTCCCGACCCCTGGTAAAACACTCGGTCAACACCTCCCTGACTCCTGGTAAAACACACGGTCAACACCTCCTGACCCCTGGTAAAACACTCGGTCAACACCTCCTGACCCCTGGTAAAACACGGTCAACACCTCCGACCCCTGGTAAAACACTCGGTCAACACCTCCTGACTCCTGGTAAAACACTCGGTCAACACCTCCTGACCCCTGGTAAAACACTCGGTCAACACCCTCCCCTGACTCCTGGTAAAACACTCGGTCAACACCTCCCTGATCCCTGGTAAAACACTCGGTCAACACCTCCCTGACCCCTGGTAAAACACTCGGTCAACACCTCCTGACCCCTCCGGTAAAACACTCGGTCAACACCTCCTGACTCCTGGTAAAACACTCGGTCAACACCTCCCTGACCCCTGGTAAAACACTCGGTCAACACCTCCCTGACCCCTGGTAAAACACTCGGTCAACACCTCCCTGACCCCTGGTAAAACACTCGGTCAACACCTCCCTGACCCCTGGTAAAACACTCGGTCAACATCTCCCTGACCCCTGGTAAAACACTCGGTCAACACCTCCCTGACCCCAACACCTCCCTGACTCCTGGTAAAACACTCGGTCAACACCTCCCTGATCCCTGGTAAAACACTCGGTCAACACCTCCCTGACCCCTGGTAAAACACTCGGTCAACACCTCCCTGAGCCCTGGTAAAACACTCGGTCAACACCTCCCTGACTCCTGGTAAAACACGGTCAACACCTCCTGACTCTGGTAAAACACTCGGTCAACACCTCCCTGACCCCTGGTAAAACACTCGGTCAACACCTCCCTGACTCCTGGTAAAACACTCGGTCAACACCTCCCTGATCCCTGGTAAAACACTCGGTCAACACCTCCCTGACTCCCTGGTAAAACACTCGGTCAACACCTCCCTGACCCCTGGTAAAACACTCGGTCAACACCTCCCTGACCCCTGGTAAAACACTCGGTCAACACCTCCCTGACTGGTAAAACTCGGTCAACAACCCCTGGTAAAACACTCGGTCAACACCTCCCTGACCCCTGGTAAAACACTCGGTCAACACCTCCCTGACTGGTAAAACCTGGTAAAACACTCGGTCAACACCTCCCTGACTCCTGGTAAAACACTCGGTCAACACCTCCCTGACCCCTGGTGGTCAAAACACTCGGTCAACACCTCCCTGACCCCTGGTAAAACACTCGGTCAACACCTCCCTGACCCCTGGTAAAACACTCGGTCAACACCTCCCTGACCCCTGGTAAAACACTCGGTCAACACCTCCCTGATCCCTGGTAAAACACTCGGTCAACACCTCCCTGACCCCTGGTAAAACACTCGGTCAACACCTCCCTGACCCCTGGTAAAACACTCGGTCAACACCTCCCTGATCCCTGGTAAAACACTCGGTCAACACCTCCCTGACCCCTGGTAAAACACTCGGTCAACACCTCCCTGACCCCTGGTAAAACACTCGGTCAACACCTCCCTGACCCCTGGTAAAACACTCGGTCAACACCTCCCTGACACCTGGTAAAACACTTGGTCAACACCTCCCTGACCCCTGGTATAACACTCGGTCAACACCTTCCTGACCCCTGGTAAAACACTCGGTCAACACCTCCCTGACCCCTGGTAAAACACTCGGTCAACACCTCCCTGACCCCTGGTAAAACACTCGGTCAACACCTCCCTGACCCCTGGTAAAACACTCGGTCAACACCTCCCTGACTCCTGGTAAAACACTCGGTCAACACCTCCCTGACCCCTGGTAAAACACTCGGTCAACACCTCCCTGACACCTGGTAAAACACTCGGTCAACACCTCCCTGACCCCTGGTAAAACACTCGGTCAACACCTCCCTGACTCCTGGTAAAACACTCGGTCAACACCTCCCTGATCCCTGGTAAAACACTCGGTCAACACCTCCCTGACCCCTGGTAAAACACTCGGTCAACACCTCCCTGACCCCTGGTAAAACACTCGGTCAACACCTCCCTGACTCCTGGTAAAACACTCGGTCAACACCTCCCTGACCCCTGGTAAAACACTCGGTCAACACCTCCCTGACTCCTGGTAAAACACTCGGTCAACACCTCCCTGATCCCTGGTAAAACACTCGGTCAACACCTCCCTGACTCCTGGTAAAACACTCGGTCAACACCTCCCTGACCCCTGGTAAAACACTCGGTCAACACCTCCCTGACCCCTGGTAAAACACTCGGTCAACACCTCCCTGACTCCCTCGTAAAACACTCGGTCAACACCTCCCTGACCCCTGGTAAAACACTCGGTCAACACCTCCCTGACCCCTGGTAAAACACTCGGTCAACACCTCCCTGACTCCTGGTAAAACACTCGGTCAACACCTCCCTGACCCCTGGTAAAACACTCGGTCAACACCTCCCTGACTCCTGGTAAAACACTCGGTCAACACCTCCCTGATCCCTGGTAAAACACTCGGTCAACACCTCCCTGACCCCTGGTAAAACACTCGGTCAACACCTCCCTGACCCCTGGTAAAACACTCGGTCAACACCTCCCTGACCCCTGGTAAAACACTCGGTCAACACCTCCCTGACTCCTGGTAAAACACTCGGTCAACACCTCCCTGACCCCTGGTAAAACACTCGGTCAACACCTCCCTGACTCCTGGTAAAACACTCGGTCAACACCTCCCTGATCCCTGGTAAAACACTCGGTCAACACCTCCCTGACTCCTGGTAAAACACTCGGTCAACACCTCCCTGACCCCTGGTAAAACACTCGGTCAACACCTCCCTGACCCCTGGTAAAACACTCGGTCAACACCTCCCTGACTCCTGGTAAAACACTCGGTCAACACCTCCCTGATCCCTGGTAAAACACTCGGTCAACACCTCCCTGACCCCTGGTAAAACACTCGGTCAACACCTCCCTGACCCCTGGTAAAACACTCGGTCAACACCTCCCTGACCCCTGGTAAAACACTCGGTCAACACCTCCCTGACCCCTGGTAAAACACTCGGTCAACACCTCCCTGACTCCTGGTAAAACACTCGGTCAACACCTCCCTGACCCCTGGTAAAACACTCGGTCAACACCTCCCTGACCCCTGGTAAAACACTCGGTCAACACCTCCCTGACCCCTGGTAAAACACTCGGTCAACACCTCCCTGACCCCTGGTAAAACACTCGGTCAACACCTCCCTGACTCCTGGTAAAACACTCGGTCAACACCTCCCTGACCCTTGGTAAAACACTCGGTCAACACCTCCCTGACCCCTGGTAAAACACTCGGTCAACACCTCCCTGACCCCTGGTAAAACACTCGGTCAACCTCCCTGACCCCTGGTAAAACACTCGGTCAACACCTCCCTGACCCCTGGTAAAACACTCGGTCAACACCTCCCTGACCCCTGGTAAAACACTCGGTCAACACCTCCCTGACCCCTGGTAAAACACTCGGTCAACACCTCCCTGACCCCTGGTAAAACACTCGGTCAACACCTCCCTGACCCCTGGTAAAACACTCGGTCAACACCTCCCTGACTCCTGGTAAAACACTCGGTCAACACCTCCCTGACCCCTGGTAAAACACTCGGTCAACACCTCCCTGACCCCTGGTAAAACACTCGGTCAACACCTCCCTGACCCCTGGTAAAACACTCGGTCAACACCTCCCTGACCCCTGGTAAAACACTCGGTCAACACCTCCCTGACCCCTGGTAAAACACTCGGTCAACACCTCCCTGACCCCTGGTAAAACACTCGGTCAACACCTCCCTGACCCCTGGTAAAACACTCGGTCAACACCTCCCTGACCCTTGGTAAAACACTCGGTCAACACCTCCCTGACCCCTGGTAAAACACTCGGTCAACACCTCCCTGACCCCTGGTAAAACACTCGGTCAACACCTCCCTGACCCCTGGTAAAACACTCGGTCAACACCTCCCTGACCCCTGGTAAAACACTCGGTCAACACCTCCCTGACCCCTGGTCACACAACACCTCCCTGACCCCTGGTAAAACACTCGGTCAACACCTCCCTGACCCCTGGTAAAACACTCGGTCAACACCTCCCTGACCCCTGGTAAAACACTCGGTCAACACCTCCCTGACCCCTGGTAAAACACTCGGTCAAAACACCTCCCTGACTCCTGGTAAAACACTCGGTCAACACCTCCCTGACTCCTGGTAAAACACACGGTCAACACCTCCCTGACCCCTGGTAAAACACTCGGTCAACACCTCCCTGACCCCTGGTAAAACACTCGGTCAACACCTCCCTGACCCCTGGTAAAACACTCGGTCAACACCTCCCTGACCCCTGGTAAAACACTCGGTCAACACCTCCCTGACCCCTGGTAAAACACTCGGTCAACACCTCCTTGACCCCTGGTAAAACACTCGGTCAACACCTCCCTGACCCCTGGTAAAACACTCGGTCAACACCTCCCTGACCCCTGGTAAAACACTCGGTCAACACCTCCCTGACCCCTGGTAAAACACTCGGTGAACACCTCCCTGACCCCTGGTAAAACACTCGGTCAACACCTCCCTGACTCCTGGTAAAACACTCGGTCAACACCTCCCTGACCCCTGGTAAAACACTCGGTCAACACCTCCCTGACCCCTGGTAAAACAGTCGGTCAACACCTCCCTGACCCCTGGTAAAACACTCGGTCAACACCTCCCTGACCCCTGGTAAAACACTCGGTCAACACCTCCCTGACTCCTGGTAAAACACTCGGTCAACACCTCCCTGACCCCTGGTAAAACACTCGGTCAACACCTCCCTGACCCCTGGTAAAACACTCGGTCAACACCTCCCTGACCCCTGGTAAAACACTCGGTCAACACCTCCCTGACCCCTGGTAAAACACTCGGTTAACACCTCCCTGACCCCTGGTAAAACACTCGGTCAACACCTCCCTGACCCCTGGTAAAACACTCGGTCAACACCTCCCTGACCCCTGGTAAAACACTCGGTCAACACCTCCCTGACCCCTGGTAAAACACTCGGTCAACACCTCCCTGACCCCTGGTAAAACACTCGGTCAACACCTCCCTGACCCCTGGTAAAACACTCGGTCAACACCTCCCTGACCCCTGGTAAAACACTCGGTCAACACCTCCCTGACCCCTGGTAAAACACTCGGTCAACATCTCCCTGACACCTGGTAAAACACTCGGTCAACACCTCCCTGACCCCTGGTAAAACACTCGGTCAACACCTCCCTGACCCCTGGTAAAACACTCGGTCAACACCTCCCTGACTCCTGGTAAAACACTCGGTCAACACCTCCCTGACTCCTGGTAAAACACTCGGTCAACACCTCCCTGACTCCTGGTAAAACACTCGGTCAACACCTCCCTGACTCCTGGTAAAACACTCGGTCAACACCTCCCTGACCCCTGGTAAAACACTCGGTCAACACCTCCCTGACCCCTGGTAAAACACTCGGTCAACACCTCCCTGACTCCTGGTAAAACACTCGGTCAACACCTCCCTGACTCCTGTTAAAACACTCGGTCAACACCTCCCTGACTCCTGGTAAAACACTCGGTCAACACCTCCCTGACTCCTGGTAAAACACTCGGTCAACACCTCCCTGACCCCTGGTAAAACACTCGGTCAACACCTCCCTGATCCCTGGTAAAACACTCGGTCAACACCTCCCTGACCCCTGGTAAAACACTCGGTCAACACCTCCCTGACCCCTGGTAAAACACTCGGTCAACACCTCCCTGACTCCTGGTAAAACACTCGGTCAACACCTCCCTGACTCCTGGTAAAACACTCGGTCAACACCTCCCTGACCCCTGGTAAAACACTCGGTCAACACCTCCCTGACCCCTGGTAAAACACTCGGTCAACACCTCCCTGACCCCTGGTAAAACACTCGGTCAACACCTCCCTGACTCCTGGTAAAACAGTCGGTCAACACCTCCCTGACCCCTGGTAAAACACTCGGTCAACACCTCCCTGACCCCTGGTAAAACACTCGGTCAACACCTCCCTGACCCCTGGTAAAACACTCGGTCAACACCTCCCTGACTCCTGGTAAAACACTCGGTCAACACCTCCCTGACTCCTGGTAAAACACTCGGTCAACACCTCCCTGACTCCTGGTAAAACACTCGGTCAACACCTCCCTGACCCCTGGTAAAACACTCGGTCAACACCTCTCTGACCCCTGGTAAAACACTCGGTCAACACCTCCCTGACCCCTGGTAAAACACTCGGTCAACACCTCCCTGATCCCTGGTAAAACACTCGGTCAACACCTCCCTGACCCCTGGTAAAACAGTCGGTCAACACCTCCCTGACCCCTGGTAAAACACTCGGTCAACACCTCCCTGACGCCTGGTAAAACACTCGGTCAACACCTCCCTGACTCCTGGTAAAACACTCGGTCAACACCTCCCTGACCCCTGGTAAAACACTCGGTCAACACCTCCCTGACCCCTGGTAAAACACTCGGTCAACACCTCCCTGACTCCTGGTAAAACACTCGGTCAACACCTCCCTGACCCCTGGTAAAACACTCGGTCAACACCTCCCTGATCCCTGGTAAAACACTCGGTCAACACCTCCCTGACCCCTGGTAAAACAGTCGGTCAACACCTCCCTGACCCCTGGAAAAACACTCGGTCAACACCTCCCTGATCCCTGGTAAAACACTCGGTCAACACCTCCCTGACCCCTGGTAAAACAGTCGGTCAACACCTCCCTGACCCCTGGTAAAACACTCGGTCAACACCTCCCTGACCCCTGGTAAAACACTCGGTCAACACCTCCCTGACCCCTGGTAAAACACTCGGTCAACACCTCCCTGATCCCTGGTAAAACACTCGGTCAACACCTCCCTGACCCCTGGTAAAACACTCGGTCAACACCTTCCTGACTCCTGGTAAAACACTCGGTCAACACCTCCCTGATCCCTGGTAAAACACTCGGTCAACACCTCCCTGACCCCTGGTAAAACACTCGGTCAACACCTTCCTGACTCCTGGTAAAACACTCGGTCAACACCTCCCTGACCCCTGGTAAAACACTCGGTCAACACCTTCCTGACTCCTGGTAAAACACTCGGTCAACACCTCCCTGACCCCTGGTAAAACACTCGGTCAACACCTTCCTGACTCCTGGTAAAACACTCGGTCAACACCTCCCTGATCCCTGGTAAAACACTCGGTCAACACCTCCCTGACCCCTGGTAAAACACTCGGTCAACACCTCCCTGACCCCTGGTAAAACACTCGGTCAACACCTCCCTGACCCCTGGTAAAACACTCGGTCAACACCTCCCTGACCCCTGGTAAAACATTCTTGTTCCTCCATCTTTTACCTGGAACTCTCTCAATAGTAACTCTGATATACACTAAACTCAACAGGTTTATTTTCTCATAATTGTTACATCCTTAATCTCATTTTTCCTTATACGAGGCACTGTGCACGCCCCTGCCAGTCACTAGGTGCCTTCACCTCATGTCTTCCATAGGCACTGTGCACGCCCCTGCCAGTCACTAGGTGCCTTCACCTCATGTCTTCCATAGGCACTGTGCACGCCCCTGCCAGTCACTAGGTGCCTTCACCTCATGTCTTCCATAGGCACTGTGCATGCCTACTGCAAGTCACTAGGTGCCTTCACCTCATGTCTTCCATAGGCACTGTGCACGCCCCCTGCCAGTCACTAGGTGCCTTCACCTCATGTCTTCCATGGGCACTGTGCATGCCTCCTGCCAGTCACTAGGTGCCTTCACCTCATGTCTTCCATAGGCACTGTGCATGCCCCCTGCCAGTCACTAGGTGCCTTCACCTCATGTCTTCCATAGGCACTGTGCATGCCTCCTGCCAGTCACTAGGTGCCTTCACCTCATGTCTTCCAAAGGCACTGTGCACGCCCCTGCCAGTCACTAGGTGCCTTCACCTCATGTCTTCCATAGGCACTGTGCATGCCTCCTGCCAGTCACTAGGTGCCTTCACCTCATGTCTTCCAAAGGCACTGTGCACGCCCCTGCCAGTCACTAGGTGCCTTCACCTCATGTCTTCCATAGGCACTGTGCACGCCCCTGCCAGTCACTAGGTGCCTTCACCTCATGTCTTCCAAAGGAACTGTGCACGCCCCTGCCAGTCACTAGGTGCCTTCACCTCATGTCTTACAAAGGAACTGTGCACGCCCCTGCCAGTCACTAGGTCCCTTCACCTCATGTCTTCCAAAGGAACTGTGCACGCCCCTGCCAGTCACTAGGTGCCTTCACCTCATGTCTTCCAAAGGCACTGTGCACGCCCCTGCCAGTCACTAGGTGCCTTCACCTCATGTCTTCCAAAGGAACTGTGCACGCCCCTGCCAGTCACTAGGTGCCTTCACCTCATGTCTTCCAAAGGCACTGTGCATGCCTCCTGCCAGTCACTAGGTGCCTTCACCTCATGTCTTCCAAAGGAACTGTGCACGCCCCTGCCAGTCACTAGGTGCCTTCACCTCATGTCTTCCATAGGCACTGTGCACGCCCCCTGCCAGTCACTAGGTGCCTTCACCTCATGTCTTCCATAGGCACTGTGCATGCCTCCTGCCAGTCACTAGGTGCCTTCACCTCATGTCTTCCATAGGCACTGTGCATGCCTCCTGCCAGTCACTAGGTGCCTTCACCTCATGTCTTCCAAAGGCACTGTGCACGCCTCCTGCCAGTCACTAGGTGCCTTCACCTCATGTCTTTCATAGGCACTGTGCACGCCCCCTGCCAGTCACTAGGTGCCTTCACGCCAGTCACTAGGTGCCTTCACCTCATGTCTTCCAAAGGCACTGTGCACGCCCCTGCCAGTCACTAAGTGCCTTCACCTCATGTCTTTCATAGGCACTGTGCATGCCTCCTGCCAGTCACTAGGTGCCTTCACCTCATGTCTTCCATAGGCACTGTGCACGCCCCTGCCAGTCACTAGGTGCCTTCACCTCATGTCTTCCATAGGCACTGTGCACGCCCCTGCCAGTCACTAGGTGCCTTCACCTCATGTCTTCCAAAGGAACTGTGCACGCCCCTGCCAGTCACTAGGTGCCTTCACCTCATGTCTTCCAAAGGCACTGTGCACGCCCCTGCCAGTCACTAGGTGCCTTCACCTCATGTCTTCCAAAGGCACTGTGCACGCCCCCTGCCAGTCACTAGGTGCCTTCACCTCATGTCTTCCATAGGCACTGTGCACGCCCCCTGCCAGTCACTAGGTGCCTTCACCTCATGTCTTCCATAGGCACTGTGCACGCCCCCTGCCAGTCACTAGGTGCCTTCACCTCATGTCTTCCATAGGCACTGTGCACGCCCCCTGCCAGTCACTAGGTGCCTTCACCTCATGTCTTTCATAGGCACTGTGCATGCCTCCTGCCAGTCACTAGGTGCCTTCACCTCATGTCTTTCATAGGCACTGTGCACGCCCCCTGCCAGTCACTAGGTGCCTTCACCTCATGTCTTTCATAGGCACTGTGCACGCCCCCTGCCAGTCACTAGGTGCCTTCACCTCATGTCTTTCATAGGCACTGTGCACGCCCCTGCCAGTCACTAGGTGCCTTCACCTCATGTCTTCCATAGGCACTGTGCACGCCTCCTGCCAGTCACTAGGTGCCTTCACCTCATGTCTTTCATAGGCACTGTGCACGCCCCCTGCCAGTCACTAGGTGCCTTCACCTCATGTCTTTCATAGGCGCTGTGCACGCCCCCTGCCAGTCACTAGGTGCCTTCACCTCATGTCTTTCATAGGCACTGTGCACGCCCCCTGCCAGTCACTAGGTGCCTTCACCTCATGTCTTTCATAGGCACTGTGCACGCCCCTGCCAGTCACTAGGTGCCTTCACCTCATGTCTTCCATAGGCACTGTGCACGCCTCCTGCCAGTCACTAGGTGCCTTCACCTCATGTCTTTCATAGGCACTGTGCACGCCCCCTGCCAGTCACTAGGTGCCTTCACCTCATGTCTTTCATAGGCACTGTGCACGCCCCCTGCCAGTCACTAGGTGCCTTCACCTTATGTCTTTCATAGGCACTGTGCATGCCTCCTGCCAGTCACTAGGTGCCTTCACCTCATGTCTTTCATAGACACTGTGCACGCCCCTGCCAGTCACTAGGTGCCTTCACCTCATGTCTTCCATAGGCACTGTGCATGCCTCCTGCCAGTCACTAGGTGCCTTCACCTCATGTCTTCCATAGGCACTGTGCATGCCCCCTGCCAGTCACTAGGTGCCTTCACCTCATGTCTTTCATAGGCACTGTGCACGCCCCCTGCCAGTCACTAGGTGCCTTCACCTCATGTCTTCCATAGGCACTGTGCACGCCCCCTGCCAGTCACTAGGTGCCTTCACCTCATGTCTTTCATAGGCACTGTGCACGCCCCCTGCCAGTCACTAGGTGCCTTCACCTCATGTCTTCCATAGGCACTGTGCACGCCCCCTGCCAGTCACTAGGTGCCTTCACCTCATGTCTTCCATAGGCACTGTGCATGCCTCCTGCCAGTCACTAGGTGCCTTCACCTCATGTCTTCCATAGGCACTGTGCATGCCTTCTGCCAGTCACTAGGTGCCTTCACCTCATGTCTTCCATAGGCACTGTGCACGCCCCTGCCAGTCACTAGGTGCTTTCACCTCATGTCTTCCATAGGCACTGTGCACGCCTCCTGCCAGTCACTAGATGCCTTCATCATGTCTTCCATAGGCACTGTGCACGCCCCTGCCAGTCACTAGGTGCCTTCACCTCATGTCTTCCATAGGCACTGTGCACGCCTCCTGCCAGTCACTAGGTGCCTTCACCTCATGTCTTCCATAGGCACTGTGCACGCCTCCTGCCAGTCACTAGGTGCTTTCACCTCATGTCTTCCATAGGCACTGTGCACGCCTCCTGCCAGTCACTAGGTGCCTTCACCTCATGTCTTCCATAGGCACTGTGCACGCCTCCTGCCAGTCACTAGGTGCCTTCACCTCATGTCTTCCATAGGCACTGTGCACGCCTCCTGCCAGTCACTAGGTGCCTTCACCTCATGTCTTCCATAGGCACTGTGCACGCCTCCTGCCAGTCACTAGGTGCCTTCACCCCATGTCTTCCATAGGCAATGTGCACGCCCCCTGCCAGTCACTAGGTGCCTTCACCTCATGTCTTCCATAGGCACTGTGCATGTCCCCTGCCAGTCACTAGGTGCCTTCACCTCATGTCTTCCATAGGCACTGTGCATGCCCCCTGCCAGTCACTAGGTGCCTTCACCTCATGTCTTCCATAGGCACTGTGCACGCCCCCTGCCAGTCACTAGGTGCCTTCACCTC
Organism: Cherax quadricarinatus; assembly: GCF_038502225.1. Lineage (NCBI taxonomy): Eukaryota > Metazoa > Arthropoda > Malacostraca > Decapoda > Parastacidae > Cherax > Cherax quadricarinatus. The sequence goes on along the minus strand of NW_027200503.1, from coordinate 6,897 downwards.
ATGTCTTCCATAGGCACTGTGCACGCCCCTGCCAGTCACTAGGTGCCTTCACCTCATGTCTTCCATAGGCACTGTGCACGCCCCCTGCCAGTCACTAGGTGCCTTCACCTCATGTCTTCCATAGGCACTGTGCACGCCCCCTGCCAGTCACTAGGTGCCTTCACCTCATGTCTTCCATAGGCACTGTGCACGCCCCCTCCCAGTCACTAGGTGCCTTCACCTCATGTCTTTCATAGGCACTGTGCATGCCTCCTGCCAGTCACTAGGTGCCTTCACCTCATGTCTTTCATAGACACTGTGCACGCCCCTGCCAGTCACTAGGTGCCTTCACCTCATGTCTTTCATAGGCACTGTGCACGCCTCCTGCCAGTCAGTAGGTGCCTTCACCTCATGTCTTCCATAGGCACTGTGCACGCCTTCTGCCAGTCACTAGGTGCCTTCACCTCATGTCTTTCATAGGCACTGTGCATGCCTCCTGCCAGTCACTAGGTGCCTTCACCTCATGTCTTTCATAGGCACTGTGCACGCCTCCTGCCAGTCACTAGGTGCCTTCACCTTATGTCTTTCATAGGCACTGTGCATGCCTCCTGCCAGTCACTAGGTGCCTTCACCTCATGTCTTCCATAGGCACTGTGCATGCCTCCTGCCAGTCACTAGGTGCCTTCACCTCATGTCTTTCATAGGCACTGTGCACGCCCCCTGCCAGTCACTAGGTGCCTTCACCTCATGTCTTCCATAGGCACTGTGCACGCCCCCTGCCAGTCACTAGGTGCCTTCACCTCATGTCTTCCATAGGCACTGTGCATGCCTCCTGCCAGTCACTAGGTGCCTTCACCTCATGTCTTCCATAGGCACTGTGCACGCCCCTGCCAGTCACTAGGTGCCTTCACCTCATGTCTTCCAAAGGCACTGTGCACGCCCCCTGCCAGTCACTAGGTGCCTTCACCTCATGTCTTCCATAGGCACTGTGCATGCCTCCTGCCAGTCACTAGGTGCCTTCACCTCATGTCTTTCATAGGCACTGTGCACGCCCCCTGCCAGTCACTAGGTGCCTTCACCTCATGTCTTCCATAGGCACTGTGCACGCCCCTGCCAGTCACTAGGTGCCTTCACCTCATGTCTTCCATAGGCACTGTGCATGCCTCCTGCCAGTCACTAGGTGCCTTCACCTCATGTCTTCCATAGGCACTGTGCATGCCTGCTGCCAGTCACTAGGTGCCTTCACCTCATGTCTTCCATAGGCACTGTGCACGCCCCCTGCCAGTCACTAGGTGCTTTCACCTCATGTCTTCCAAAGGCATTGTGCACGCCCCTGCCAGTCACTAGGTGCTTTCACCTCATGTCTTCCATAGGCACTGTGCACGCCTGCTGCCAGTCACTAGGTGCCTTCACCTCATGTCTTCCATAGGCACTGTGCACGCCTCCTGCCAGTCACTAGGTGCCTTCACCTCATGTCTTCCATAGGCACTGTGCACGCCTCCTGCCAGTCACTAGGTGCCTTCACCTCATGTCTTCCATAGGCACTGTGCACGCCTCCTGCCAGTCACTAGGTGCCTTCACCTCATGTCTTCCATAGGCACTGTGCACGCCTCCTGCCAGTCACTAGGTGCCTTCACCTCATGTCTTCCATAGGCACTGTGCACGCCTCCTGCCAGTCACTAGGTGCCTTCACCTCATGTCTTCCATAGGCACTGTGCACGCCTCCTGCCAGTCACTAGGTGCCTTCACCCCATGTCTTCCATAGGCAATGTGCACGCCCCCTGCCAGTCACTAGGTGCCTTGACCTCATGTCTTCCATAGGCACTGTGCATGTCCCCTGCCAGTCACTAGGTGCCTTCACCTCATGTCTTCCATAGGCACTGTGTACGCCCCTGCCAGTCACTAGGTGCCTTCACCTCATGTCTTCCATAGGCACTGTGCACGCCCCCTGCCAATCACTAGGTGCCTTCACCTCATGTCTTCCATAGGCACTGTGTACGCCCCTGCCAGTCACTAGGTGCCTTCACCTCATGTCTTCCATAGGCACTGTGCATGCCTCCTGCCAGTCACTAGGTGCCTTCACCTCATGTCTTCCATAGGCACTATGCACGCCCCCTGCCAGTCACTAGGTGCCTTCACCTCATGTCTTCCATAGGCACTGTGCACGCCCCTGCCAGTCACTAGGTGCCTTCACCTCATGTCTTCCAAAGGCACTGTGTACGCCCCTGCCAGTCACTAGGTGCCTTCACCTCATGTCTTCCAAAGGAACTGTGCACGCCCCTGCCAGTCACTAGGTGCCTTCACCTCATGTCTTCGAAAGGCACTGTGTACGCCCTGCCAGTCACTAGGTGCCTTCACCTCATGTCTTCCAAAGGCACTGTGCACGCCCCTGCCAGCCACTAGGTGCCTTCACCTCATGTCTTCCAAAGGCACTGTGCACGCCCCTGCCAGTCACTAGGTGCCTTCACCTCATGTCTTCCAAAGGCACTGTGCACGCCCTGCCAGTCACTAGGGGCCTTCACTTCATGTCTTCCAAAGGCACTGTGTACGCCCCTGCCAGTCACTAGGTACCTTCACCTCATGTCTTCCATAGGCACTGTGTACGCCCCTGACAGTCACTAGGTGCCTTCACCTCATGTCTTCCAAAGGAACTGTGCACGCCCCTGCCAGTCACTAGGTGCCTTCACCTCATGTCTTCCAAAGGCACTGTGTACGCCCTGCCAGTCACTAGGTGCCTTCACCTCATGTCTTCCAAAGGCACTGTGCACGCCCCTGCCAACCACTAGGTGCCTTCACCTCATGTCTTCCATAGGCACTGTGTACGCCCCTGCCAGTCACTAGGTGCCTTCACCTCATGTCTTCCAAAGGCACTGTGTACGCCCCTGCCAGTCACTAGGTACCTTCACATCATGTCTTTCATATACTGAACAAATACACCAACCATTCCACCCGATTTTAATATTTCTGTTTTGATCCTGTCAGTCTTAGTTGCTTTACCCACAGCCTCATACACCTCTTCCACACTCACATCTGGTTCTTTCTCACTTCTGCTTTACCCACAGCCTCACACACCTCCCCCACACTCACATCTGGTTCTTCCTCACTCCTAAAATATGTTATACCTCCCTGATCAATGCATGAAATCACTGCCTCCCTTCATCAACAATCAACAGTTCCTGAAAATATTCCCACCGTCTTCCTATACCTTCACTGATCCATCTAATAACTCCCTCACCCGCTTTCCTCCACTCCCTCACCCACTCCCTCACCCACTCTCCTCCACTCCCTCACCCACTCCCTCACCCGCTCTCCTCCACTCCCTCACCCACTCCCTCACCCACTTTCCTCCACTCCCTCACCCACTCTCCTCCACTCCCTCACCACTCCCTCACCCACTCTCCTCCACTCCCTCATCCACTCCCTCACCACTCATTTAACCCCTCTGTTCATCTCAATATACTCCACTTTCAGTACATAATTCCTTTGCAAAAACCTCCCATGTGCTAACTTTTTCTGAGTTACATCACTCCACCTCTCACTCCTGCGCCCACCTCCACCCACCTGCACCCACCTGCACGTAGCTTCCTTCACCCACACACTTCCTGTTGCACACTCTAACACCTCACACTCTACATCCACGACCTCCTCCTCCTCCTCCTAGTCATTATCTATATCTTCATCCCATCTTCCTCCCAATCATTGTTTACATCTTACTCTATCTCCTGTAATTTATTCACTTTCACTTCTGTCTTTTCCATCAATGATATTCTCCTTGTTTTCCATCTACCTGACTCACTGTAACTACCACTAAACAGTAATCTAATGTACCTTTCGTTTTTCAAACATCATCCACATCCAGAAGTCTATCCATCATTTTTTTTTAATCTTGTAATACACGGTTCAACAGTTAAATTTCTCCACTACGCTTTATATTTCGTGTAATTACGTATATACAGTTTTTAAACTACGTATTACTGTACCTATTACCAAACCTCTTTCTGCACATAGGTCAACTAGAGGGGTCCCAGTATTATTATTTGCCGCAGGCACCCTTAACTTACCTACTGCGCCCTCTACAATGACATCAACTACCGCAGGCACCCTTAACTTACCTACTGCGCCCTCTACAATGACATCAACTACCGCAGGCACCCTTAACTTACCTACTGCGCCCTCTACAATGACATCAACTACCGCAGGCACCCTTAACTTACCTACTGCGCCTTCTACAATGACATCAACTACCGCAGGCACCCTTAACTTACCTACTGCGCCCTCTACAATGACATCAACTACCGCAGGCACCCTTAACTTACCTACTGCGCCCTCTACAATGACATCAACTACCGCAGGCACCCTTAACTTACCTACTGCGCCCTCTACAATGACATCAACTACCGCAGGCACCCTTAACTTACCTACTGCACCCTCTACAATGACATCAACTACCGCAGGCACCCTTAACTTACCTACTGCGCCCTCTACAATGACATCAACTACCGCAGGCACCCTTAACTTACCTACTGCGCCCTCTACAATGACATCAACTACCGCAGGCACCCTTAACTTACCTACTGCGCCCTCTACAATGACATCAACTACCGCAGGCACCCTTAACTTACCTACTGCGCCCTCTACAATGACATCAACTACCGCAGGCACCCTTAACTTACCTACTGCGCCCTCTACAATGACATCAACTACCGCAGGCACCCTTAACTTACCTACTGCGCCTTCTACAATGACATCAACTACCGCAGGCACCCTTAACTTACCTACTGCGCCCTCTACAATGACATCAACTACCGCAGGCACCCTTAACTTACCTACTGCGCCCTCTACAATGACATCAACTACCGCAGGCACCCTTAACTTACCTACTGCGCCTTCTACAATGACATCAACTACCGCAGGCACCCTTAACTTACCTACTGCGCCCTCTACAATGACATCAACTACCGCAGGCACTCTTGACTTACCTACTGCGCCCTCTACAATGACATCAACTACCGCAGGCACCCTTAACTTACCTACTGCGCCCTCTACAATGACATCAACTACCGCAGGCACCCTTAACTTACCTACTGCGCCTTCTACAATGACATCAACTACCGCAGGCACCCTTAACTTACCTACTGCGCCCTCTACAATGACATCAACTACCGCAGGCACCCTTAACTTACCTACTGCGCCTTCTACAATGACATCAACTACCGCAGGCACCCTTAACTTACCTACTGCGCCTTCTACAATGACATCAACTACCGCAGGCACCCTTAACTTACCTACTGCGCCCTCTACAATGACATCAACTACCGCAGGCACTCTTGACTTACCTACTGCGCCCTCTACAATGACATCAACTACCGCAGGCACCGTTAACTTACCTACTGCGCCTTCTACAATGACATCAACTACCACAGGCACCCTTAACTTACCTACTGCGCCCTCTACAATGACATCAACTACCGCAGGCACCCTTAACTTACCTACTGCGCCCTCTACAATGACATCAACTACCGCAGGCACCCTTAACTTACCTACTGCGCCCTCTACAATGACATCAACTACCGCAGGCACCCTTAACTTATCTACTGCGCCTTCTACAATGACATCAACTACCGCAGGCACCCTTAACTTATCTACTGCGCCCTCTACAATGACATCAACTACCGCAGGCACCTTTAACTTACCTACTGCGCCCTCTACAATGACATCAACTACCGCAGGCACCCTTAACTTACCTACTGCACCCTCTACAATGACATCAACTACCGCAGGCACCTTTAACTTATCTACTGCGCCCTCTACAATGACATCAACTACCGCAGGCACCCTTAACTTATCTACTGCGCCCTCTACAATGACATCAACTACCGCAGGCACCTTTAACTTACCTACTGCGCCCTCTACAATGACATCAACTACCGCAGGCACCCTTAACTTACCTACTGCGCCCTCTACAACGATAGCTACTGAGTGCCGGAGGCAACACCATGACACCATCCTGCCAGTATGACTATCCTCTACCTTCCTATATGATGCTGGTGAGTCTATCACTACAAATCAATTAATCTATTACAGAACTTAAACAATGTGGAGAAGTGTTAAATATACGCCTTTCGTTTTAGAGACCTCTTAATCCACACTTTTCTGATGGATTTTTCAGTGTTTTGCTAAGAGTGACCTTGTGATGGTGACCTCTAGAGGTTGTGAACACCAGGAGCTGCCACAGGTCACGTCAGTCAGTGTAATCAAGACAAACTTGAAGACAATAGTGAGGAGGAAAGCGTGAAGCACCGGCTGATGGATTCTGTCAACACTGGTCACTGTCTCAACACTGTGCTCCTGTCTCACACACACACACACACACACACACACACACACACACACATACACACACACACACACAAGCTTTAAGGAGAGGTACGATAAAGCTCATTGAGCAGGGAATGAGTGGACCTAGTAGCGACCAGCGAAGAAGCGGGTCCAGGAGCTATAAATCGACCCCTGCAGCGATAAATTGATTAGTACAAATGGGTGAGTACACACATAAAACACACACACACACACGAACCTACTTCAGTTAGTGAGACAAGCAAGACAGTGATGGGTGGATCGCTTCTTCCTGGACTGCTAGAAAGCATTTGTCAAGGTTCTCCTGCTGATATGGATCCACGGATCAACTGGATCATGAAGAAACTGGTAGACAATATAAAGGGAGAGAGAGCGTGAGAGAAGGAAAAGAAACGTGAGATGCACTACGATAAGAAGAGGGATATAAACAATACATTACCCACAATACTGAAGGAATGACGTACCTTGTGAAGCAACACCTTGAGTACACTGTTGTACTCTTTGTAAACCTTTATCTGTAGTAGTAGTGGTAGTACAAGTAGTAGTAATAGTAGTAGCAGC
>NW_027200502.1:0-19985 GCF_038502225.1 Cherax quadricarinatus | reverse complement strand
CCTTGCCTGCCTGGCTGTGTGTCTTGTGCCTTGCCTGCCTGGCTGTGTGTCTTGTGCCTTGCCTGCCTGGCTGTGTGTCTTGTGCCTTGCCTGCCTGGCTGTGTGTCTTGTGCCTTGCCTGCCTGGCTGTGTGTCTTGTGCCTTGCCTGCCTGGCTGTGTGTCTTGTGCCTTGCCTGCCTGGCTGTGTGTCTTGTGCCTTGCCTGCCTGGCTGTGTGTCTTGTGCCTTGCCTGCCTGGCTGTGTGTCTTGTGCCTTGCCTGCCTGGCTGTGTGTCTTGTGCCTTGCCTGCCTGGCTGTGTGTCTTGTGCCTTGCCTGCCTGGCTGTGTGTCTTGTGCCTTGCCTGCCTGGCTGTGTGTCTTGTGCCTTGCCTGCCTGGCTGTGTGTCTTGTGCCTTGCCTGCCTGGCTGTGTGTCTTGTGCCTTGCCTGCCTGGCTGTGTGTCTTGTGCCTTGCCTGCCTGGCTGTGTGTCTTGTGCCTTGCCTGCCTGGCTGTGTGTCTTGTGCCTTGCCTGCCTGGCTGTGTGTCTTGTGCCTTGCCTGCCTGGCTGTGTGTCTTGTGCCTTGCCTGCCTGGCTGTGTGTCTTGTGCCTTGCCTGCCTGGCTGTGTGTCTTGTGCCTTGCCTGCCTGGCTGTGTGTCTTGTGCCTTGCCTGCTGTGTGTCTTGCCTGCCTGGCTGTGTGTCTTGTGCCTTGCCTGCCTGGCTGTGTGTCTTGTGCCTTGCCTGCCTGGCTGTGTGTCTTGTGCCTTGCCTGCCTGGCTGTGTGTCTTGTGCCTTGCCTGCCTGGCTGTGTGTCTTGTGCCTTGCCTGCCTGGCTGTGTGTCTTGTGCCTTGCCTGCCTGGCTGTGTGTCTTGTGCCTTGCCTGCCTGGCTGTGTGTCTTGTGCCTTGCCTGCCTGGCTGTGTGTCTTGTGCCTTGCCTGCCTGGCTGTGTGTCTTGTGCCTTGCCTGCCTGGCTGTGTGTCTTGTGCCTTGCCTCCCTGGCTGTGTGTCTTGTGCCTTGCCTGCCTGGCTGTGTGTCTTGTGCCTTGCCTGCCTGCCTGTGCCTGCCTGGCTCCCTGCCTGGCTGTGTGACTTGTGCCTTGCCTGCCTGGCTGTGTGTCTTGTGCCTTGCCTGGCTGTGTGTCTTGTGCCTTGCCTGCCTGGCTGTGTGTCTTGTGCCTTGCCTGCCTGGCTGTGTGTCTTGTGCCTTGCCTGCTTGTGCCTTGCCTGCCTGGCTGTGTGTCTTGTGCCTTGCCTGCCTGGCTGTGTGTCTTGTGCCTTGCCTGCCTGGCTGTGTGTCTTGTGCCTTGCCTGCCTGGCTGTGTGTCTTGTGCCTTGCCTGCCTGGCTGTGTGTCTTGTGCCTTGCCTGCCTGGCTGTGTGTCTTGTGCCTTGCCTGCCTGGCTGTGTGTCTTGTGCCTTGCCTGCCTGGCTGTGTGTCTTGTGCCTTGCCTGCCTGGCTGTGTGTCTTGTGCCTTGCCTGCCTGGCTGTGTGTCTTGTGCCTTGCCTGCCTGGCTGTGTGCCTTGTGCCTTGCCTGCCTGGCTGTGTGTTTTGTACCTTGCCTGCCTGGCTGTGTGTCTTGTGCCTTGCCTGCCTGGCTGTGTGTCTTGTGCCTTGCCTGCCTGGCTGTGTGTCTTGTGCCTTGCCTGCCTGGCTGTGTGTCTTGTGCCTTGCCTGCCTGGCTGTGTGTCTTGTGCCTTGCCTGCCTGGCTGTGTGTCTTGTGCCTTGCCTGCCTGGCTGTGTGTCTTGTGCCTTGCCTGCCCGGCTGTGTGTCTTGTGCCTTGCCTGCCTGGCTGTGTGTCTTGTGCCTTGCCTGCCTGGCTGTGTGTCTTGTGCCTTGCCTGCCTGGCTGTGTGTCTTGTGCCTTGCCTGCCTGGCTGTGTGTCTTGTGCCTTGCCTGCCTGCCTGTGTATCTTGTGCCTTGCCTGCCTGGCTGTGTGTCTTGTGCCTTGCCTGCCTGGCTGTGTGTCTTGTGCCTTGCCTGCCCGGCTGTGTGTCTTGTGCCTTGCCTGCCTGGCTGTGTGTCTTGTGCCTTGCCTGCCTGGCTGTGTGTCTTGTGCCTTGCCTGCCTGGCTGTGTGTCTTGTGCCTTGCCTGCCTGGCTGTGTGTCTTGTGCCTTGCCTGCCCGGCTGTGTGTCTTGTGCCTTGCCTGCCTGGCTGTGTGTCTTGTGCCTTGCCTGCCTGGCTGTGTGTCTTGTGCCTTGCCTGCCTGGCTGTGTGTCTTGTGCCTTGCCTGCCTGGCTGTGTGTCTTGTGCCTTGCCTGCCTGGCTGTGTGTCTTGTGCCTTGCCTGCCCGGCTGTGTGTCTTGTGCCTTGCCTGCCCGGCTGTGTGTCTTGTGCCTTGCCTGCCTGGCTGTGTGCCTTGTGCCTTGCCTGCCTGGCTGTGTGTCTTGTGCCTTGCCTGCCTGGCTGCGTGTCTTGTGCCTTGCCTGCCTTGCTGTGTGTCTTGTGCCTTGCCTGTCTTGCTGTGTGTCTTGTGCCTTGCCAGCCTGGCTGTGTGTCTTGTGCCTTGCCTGCCTGACTGTGTGTCTTGTGCCTTGCCTGCCTGGCTGTGTGTCTTGTGCCTTGCCTGCCTGGCTGTGTGTCTTGTGCCTTGCCTGCCTGGCTGTGTGTCTTGTGCCTTGCCTGCCTGGCTGTGTGTCTTGTGCCTTGCCTGCCTGGCTGTGTGTCTTGTGCCTTGCCTGCCTGGCTGTGTGTCTTGTGCCTTGCCTGCCCGGCTGTGTGTCTTGTGCCTTGCCTGCCCGGCTGTGTGTCTTGTGCTTTGCCTGCCTGGCTGTGTGTCTTGTGCCTTGCCTGCCCGGCTGTGTGTCTTGTGCCTTGCCTGCCCGGCTGTGTGTCTTGTGCTTTGGTTGCCTGGCTGTGTGTCTTGTGCTTTGGTTGCCTGGCTGTGTGTCTTGTGCTTTGGTTGCCTGGCTGAGTGTCTTGTGCCTTGCCTGCCTGGCTGTGTGTCTTGTGCCTTGCCTGCCTGGCTGTGTGTCTTGTGCCTTGCCTGCCTGGCTGTGTGTCTTGTGCCTTGCCTGCCCGGCTGTGTGTCTTGTGCTTTGGTTGCCTGGCTGTGTGTCTTGTGCTTTGGTTGCCTGGCTGAGTGTCTTGTGCCTTGCCTGCCTGGCTGTGTGTCTTGTGCCTTGCCTGCCTGGCTGTGTGTCTTGTGCCTTGCCTGCCCGGCTGTGTGTCTTGTGCCTTGCCTGCCTGGCTGTGTGTCTTGTGCCTTGCCTGCCTGGCTGTGTGTCTTGTGCCTTGCCTGCCTGGCTGTGTGTCTTGTGCCTTGCCTGCCTGGCTGTGTGTCTTGTGCCTTGCATGCCTGGCTGTGTGTCTTGTGCCTTGCCTGCCTGGCTGTGTGTCTTGTGCCTTGCCTGCCTGGCTGTGTGTCTTGTGCCTTGCCTGCCCGGCTGTGTGTCTTGTGCCTTGCCTGCCTGGCTGTGTGTCTTGTGCCTTGCCTGCCTGGCTGTGTGTCTTGTGCCTTGCCTGCCTGGCTGTGTGTCTTGTGCCTTGCCTGCCTGGCTGTGTGTCTTGTGCCTTGCCTGCCTGGCTGTGTGTCTTGTGCCTTGCCTGCCTGGCTGTGTGTCTTGTGCCTTGCCTGCCTGGCTGTGTGTCTTGTGCCTTGCCTGTCTGGCTGTGTCTTGTGCCTTGCCTGCCTGGCTGTGTGTCTTGTGCTTTGCCTGCCTGGCTGTGTGTCTTGTGCCTTGCCTGCCTGGCTGTGTGTCTTGTGCCTTGCCTGCCTGGCTGTGTGTCTTGTGCCTTGCCTGCCTGGCTGTGTGTCTTGTGCCTTGCCTGCCTGGCTGTGTGTCTTGTGCCTTGCCTGCCTGGCTGTGTGTCTTGTGCCTTGCCTGCCTGGCTGTGTGTCTTGTGCCTTGCCTGCCTGGCTGTGTGTCTTGTGCCTTGCCTGCCTGGCTGTGTGTCTTGTGCCTTGCCTGCCTGGCTGTGTGTCTTGTGCCTTGCCTGCCTGGCTGTGTGTCTTGTGCCTTGCCTGCCTGGCTGTGTGTCTTGTGCCTTGCCTGCCTGGCTGTGTGTCTTGTGCCTTGCCTGCCTGGCTGTGTGTCTTGTGCCTTGCCTGCCTGGCTGTGTGTCTTGTGCCTTGCCTGCCTGGCTGTGTGTCTTGTGCCTTGCCTGCCTGGCTGTGTGTCTTGTGCCTTGCCTGCCTGGCTGTGTGTCTTGTGCCTTGCCTGCCTGGCTGTGTGTCTTGTGCCTTGCCTGCCTGGCTGTGTGTCTTGTGCCTTGCCTGCCTGGCTGTGTGTCTTGTGCCTTGCCTGCCTGGCTGTGTGTCTTGTGCCTTGCCTGCCTGGCTGTGTGTCTTGTGCCTTGCCTGCCCGGCTGTGTGTCTTGTGCCTTGCCTGCCTGGCTGTGTGTCTTGTGCCTTGCCTGCCTGGCTGTGTGTCTTGTGCCTTGCCTGCCTGGCTGTGTGTCTTGTGCCTTGCCTGCCTGGCTGTGTGTCTTGTGCCTTGCCTGCCTGGCTGTGTGTCTTGTGCCTTGCCTGCCTGGCTGTGTGTCTTGTGCCTTGCCTGCCTGGCTGTGTGTCTTGTGCCTTGCCTGCCTGGCTGTGTGTCTTGTGCCTTGCCTGCCTGGCTGTGTGTCTTGTGCCTTGCCTGCCTGGCTGTGTGTCTTGTGCCTTGCCTGCCTGGCTGTGTGTCTTGTGCCTTGCCTGCCTGGCTGTGTGTCTTGTGCCTTGCCTGCCTGGCTGTGTGTCTTGTGCCTTGCCTGCCTGGCTGTGTGTCTTGTGCCTTGCCTGCCTGGCTGTGTGTCTTGTGCCTTGCCTGCCCGGCTGTGTGTCTTGTGCCTTGCCTGCCTGGCTGTGTGTCTTGTGCCTTGCCTGCCTGGCTGTGTGTCTTGTGCCTTGCCTGCCTGGCTGTCTCTCTTGTGCCTTGCCTGCCCGGCTGTGTGTCTTGTGCCTTGCCTGCCTGGCTGTGTGTCTTGTGCCTTGCCTGCCTGGCAGTGTGTCTTGTGCCTTGCCTGCCTGGCTGTGTGTCTTGTGCCTTGCCTGCCTGGCTGTGTGTCTTGTGCCTTGCCTGCCTGGCTGTGTGTCTTGTGCCTTGCCTGCCTGGCTGTGTGTCTTGTGCCTTGCCTGCCTGGCTGTGTGTCTTGTGCCTTGCCTGCCTGGCTGTGTGTCTTGTGCCTTGCCTGCCTGGCTGTGTGTCTTGTGCCTTGCCTGCCTGGCTGTGTGTCTTGTGCCTTGCCTGCCTGGCTGTGTCTTGTGCCTTGCCTGCCTGGCTGTGTGTCTTGTGCCTTGCCTGCCTGGCTGTGTGTCTTGTGCCTTGCCTGCCTGGCTGTGTGTCTTGTGCCTTGCCTGCCTGGCTGTGTGTCTTGTGCCTTGCCTGCCTGGCTGTGTGTCTTGTGCCTTGCCTGCCTGGCTGTGTGTCTTGTGCCTTGCCTGCCTGGCTGTGTGTCTTGTGCCTTGCCTGCCTGGCTGTGTGTCTTGTGCCTTGCCTGCCTGGCTGTGTGTCTTGTGCCTTGCCTGCCTGGCTGTGTGTCTTGTGCCTTGCCTGCCTGTGTGTCTTGTGCCTTGCCTGCCTGGCTGTGTGTCTTGTGCCTTGCCTGCCTGGCTGTGTGTCTTGTGCCTTGCCTGCCTGGCTGTGTGTCTTGTGCCTTGCCTGCCTGGCTGTGTGTCTTGTGCCTTGCCTGCCTGGCTGTGTGTCTTGTGCCTTGCCTGCCTGGCTGTGTGTCTTGTGCCTTGCTTGCCTGGCTGTGTGTCTTGTGCCTTGCCTGCCTGGCTGTGTGTCTTGTGCCTTGCCTGCCTGGCTGTGTGTCTTGTGCCTTGCCTGCCCGGCTGTGTGTCTTGTGCCTTGCCTGCCTGGCTGTGTGTCTTGTGCCTTGCCTGCCTGGCTGTGTGTCTTGTGCCTTGCCTGCCTGGCTGTGTGTCTTGTGCCTTGCCTGCCTGGCTGTGTGTCTTGTGCCTTGCCTGCCTGGCTGTGTGTCTTGTGCCTTGCCTGCCTGGCTGTGTGTCTTGTGCCTTGCCTGCCTGGCTGTGTGTCTTGTGCCTTGCCTGCCTGGCTGTGTGTCTTGTGCCTTGCCTGCCTGGCTGTGTGTCTTGTGCCTTGCCTGCCTGGCTGTGTGTCTTGTGCCTTGCCTGCCTGGCTGTGTGTCTTGTGCCTTGCCTGCCTGGCTGTGTGTCTTGTGCCTTGCCTGCCCGGCTGTGTGTCTTGTGCCTTGCCTGCCTGGCTGTGTGTCTTGTGCCTTGCCTCCCTGGCTGTGTCTTGTGCCTTGCCTGCCTGGCTGTGTGTCTTGTGCCTTGCCTGCCTGGCTGTGTGTCTTGTGCCTTGCCTGCCTGGCTGTGTGTCTTGTGCCTTGCCTGCCTGGCTGTGTGTCTTGTGCCTTGCCTGCCTGGCTGTGTGTCTTGTGCCTTGCCTGCCTGGCTGTGTGTCTTGTGCCTTGCCTGCCTGGCTGTGTGTCTTGTGCCTTGCCTGCCTGGCTGTGTGTCTTGTGCCTTGCCTGCCTGGCTGTGTGTCTTGTGCCTTGCCTGCCTGGCTGTGTGTCTTGTGCCTTGCCTGCCTGGCTGTGTGTCTTGTGCCTTGCCTGCCTGGCTGTGTGTCTTGTGCCTTGCCTGCCTGGCTGTGTGTCTTGTGCCTTGCCTGCCTGGCTGTGTGTCTTGTGCCTTGCCTGCCTGGCTGTGTGTCTTGTGCCTTGCCTGCCTGGCTGTGTGTCTTGTGCCTTGCCTGCCTGGCTGTGTGTCTTGTGCCTTGCCTGCCTGGCTGTGTGTCTTGTGCCTTGCCTGCCTGGCTGTGTGTCTTGTGCCTTGCCTGCCTGGCTGTGTGTCTTGTGCCTTGCCTGCCTGGCTGTGTGTCTTGTGCCTTGCCTGCCTGGCTGTGTGTCTTGTGCCTTGCCTGCCTGGCTGTGTGTCTTGTGCCTTGCCTGCCTGGCTGTGTGTCTTGTGCCTTGCCTGCCTGGCTGTGTGTCTTGTGCCTTGCCTGCCTGGCTGTGTGTCTTGTGCCTTGCCTGCCTGGCTGTGTGTCTTGTGCCTTGCCTGCCTGGCTGTGTGTCTTGTGCCTTGCCTGCCTGGCTGTGTGTCTTGTGCCTTGCCTGCCTGGCTGTGTGTCTTGTGCCTTGCCTGCCTGGCTGTGTGTCTTGTGCCTTGCCTGCCTGGCTGTGTGTCTTGTGCCTTGCCTGCCTGGCTGTGTGTCTTGTGCCTTGCCTGCCTGGCTGTGTGTCTTGTGCCTTGCCTGCCTGGCTGTGTGTCTTGTGCCTTGCCTGCCTGGCTGTGTGTCTTGTGCCTTGCCTGCCTGGCTGTGTGTCTTGTGCCTTGCCTGCCTGGCTGTGTGTCTTGTGCCTTGCCTGCCTGGCTGTGTGTCTTGTGCCTTGCCTGCCTGGCTGTGTGTCTTGTGCCTTGCCTGCCTGGCTGTGTGTCTTGTGCCTTGCCTGCCTGGCTGTGTGTCTTGTGCCTTGCCTGCCTGGCTGTGTGTCTTGTGCCTTGCCTGCCTGGCTGTGTGTCTTGTGCCTTGCCTGCCTGGCTGTGTGTCTTGTGCCTTGCCTGCCTGGCTGTGTGTCTTGTGCCTTGCCTGCCTGGCTGTGTGTCTTGTGCCTTGCCTGCCTGGCTGTGTGTCTTGTGCCTTGCCTGCCTGGCTGTGTGTCTTGTGCCTTGCCTGCCTGGCTGTGTGTCTTGTGCCTTGCCTGCCTGGCTGTGTGTCTTGTGCCTTGCCTGCCTGGCTGTGTGTCTTGTGCCTTGCCTGCCTGGCTGTGTGTCTTGTGCCTTGCCTGCCTGGCTGTGTGTCTTGTGCCTTGCCTGCCTGGCTGTGTGTCTTGTGCCTTGCCTGCCTGGCTGTGTGTCTTGTGCCTTGCCTGCCTGGCTGTGTGTCTTGTGCCTTGCCTGCCTGGCTGTGTGTCTTGTGCCTTGCCTGCCTGGCTGTGTGTCTTGTGCCTTGCCTGCCTGGCTGTGTGTCTTGTGCCTTGCCTGCCTGGCTGTGTGTCTTGTGCCTTGCCTGCCTGGCTGTGTGTCTTGTGCCTTGCCTGCCTGGCTGTGTGTCTTGTGCCTTGCCTGCCTGGCTGTGTGTCTTGTGCCTTGCCTGCCTGGCTGTGTGTCTTGTGCCTTGCCTGCCTGGCTGTGTGTCTTGTGCCTTGCCTGCCTGGCTGTGTGTCTTGTGCCTTGCCTGCCTGGCTGTGTGTCTTGTGCCTTGCCTGCCTGGCTGTGTGTCTTGTGCCTTGCCTGCCTGGCTGTGTGTCTTGTGCCTTGCCTGCCTGGCTGTGTGTCTTGTGCCTTGCCTGCCTGGCTGTGTGTCTTGTGCCTTGCCTGCCTGGCTGTGTGTCTTGTGCCTTGCCTGCCTGGCTGTGTGTCTTGTGCCTTGCCTGCCTGGCTGTGTGTCTTGTGCCTTGCCTGCCTGGCTGTGTGTCTTGTGCCTTGCCTGCCCGGCTGTGTGTCTTGTGCCTTGCCTGCCTGGCTGTGTGTCTTGTGCCTTGCCTGCCTGGCTGTGTGTCTTGTGCCTTGCCTGCCTGGCTGTGTCTTGTGCTTTGGTTGCCTGGCTGTGTGTCTTGTGCCGGGCCTGCCTGGCTGTGTGTCTTGTGCCTTGCCTGCCTGGCTGTGTGTCTTGTGCCTTGCCTGCCTGGCTGTGTGTCTTGTGCCTTGCCTGCCTGGCTGTGTGTCTTGTGCCTTGCCTGCCTGGCTGTGTGTCTTGTGCCTTGCCTGCCTGGCTGTGTGTCTTGTGCCTTGCCTGCCTGGCTGTGTGTCTTGTGCCTTGCCTGCCTGGCTGTGTGTCTTGTGCCTTGCCTGCCTGGCTGTGTGTCTTGTGCCTTGCCTGCCTGGCTGTGTGTCTTGTGCCTTGCCTGCCTGGCTGTGTGTCTTGTGCCTTGCCTGCCTGGCTGTGTGTCTTGTGCCTTGCCTGCCTGGCTGTGTGTCTTGTGCCTTGCCTGCCTGGCTGTGTGTCTTGTGCCTTGCCTGCCTGGCTGTGTGTCTTGTGCCTTGCCTGCCTGGCTGTGTGTCTTGTGCCTTGCCTGCCTGGCTGTGTGTCTTGTGCCTTGCCTGCCTGGCTGTGTGTCTTGTGCCTTGCCTGCCTGGCTGTGTGTCTTGTGCCTTGCCTGCCTGGCTGTGTGTCTTGTGCCTTGCCTGCCTGGCTGTGTGTCTTGTGCCTTGCCTGCCTGGCTGTGTGTCTTGTGCCTTGCCTGCCTGGCTGTGTGTCTTGTGCCTTGCCTGCCTGGCTGTGTGTCTTGTGCCTTGCCTGCCTGGCTGTGTGTCTTGTGCCTTGCCTGCCTGGCTGTGTGTCTTGTGCCTTGCCTGCCTGGCTGTGTGTCTTGTGCCTTGCCTGCCTGGCTGTGTGTCTTGTGCCTTGCCTGCCTGGCTGTGTGTCTTGTGCCTTGCCTGCCTGGCTGTGTGTCTTGTGCCTTGCCTGCCTGGCTGTGTGTCTTGTGCCTTGCCTGCCTGGCTGTGTGTCTTGTGCCTTGCCTGCCTGGCTGTGTGTCTTGTGCCTTGCCTGCCTGGCTGTGTGTCTTGTGCCTTGCCTGCCTGGCTGTGTGTCTTGTGCCTTGCCTGCCTGGCTGTGTGTCTTGTGCCTTGCCTGCCTGGCTGTGTGTCTTGTGCCTTGCCTGCCTGGCTGTGTGTCTTGTGCCTTGCCTGCCTGGCTGTGTGTCTTGTGCCTTGCCTGCCTGGCTGTGTGTCTTGTGCCTTGCCTGCCTGGCTGTGTGTCTTGTGCCTTGCCTGCCTGGCTGTGTGTCTTGTGCCTTGCCTGCCTGGCTGTGTGTCTTGTGCCTTGCCTGCCTGGCTGTGTGTCTTGTGCCTTGCCTGCCTGGCTGTGTGTCTTGTGCCTTGCCTGCCTGGCTGTGTGTCTTGTGCCTTGCCTGCCTGGCTGTGTGTCTTGTGCCTTGCCTGCCTGGCTGTGTGTCTTGTGCCTTGCCTGCCTGGCTGTGTGTCTTGTGCCTTGCCTGCCTGGCTGTGTGTCTTGTGCCTTGCCTGCCTGGCTGTGTGTCTTGTGCCTTGCCTGCCTGGCTGTGTGTCTTGTGCCTTGCCTGCCTGGCTGTGTGTCTTGTGCCTTGCCTGCCTGGCTGTGTGTCTTGTGCCTTGCCTGCCTGGCTGTGTGTCTTGTGCCTTGCCTGCCTGGCTGTGTGTCTTGTGCCTTGCCTGCCTGGCTGTGTGTCTTGTGCCTTGCCTGCCTGGCTGTGTGTCTTGTGCCTTGCCTGCCTGGCTGTGTGTCTTGTGCCTTGCCTGCCTGGCTGTGTGTCTTGTGCCTTGCCTGCCTGGCTGTGTGTCTTGTGCCTTGCCTGCCTGGCTGTGTGTCTTGTGCCTTGCCTGCCTGGCTGTGTGTCTTGTGCCTTGCCTGCCTGGCTGTGTGTCTTGTGCCTTGCCTGCCTGGCTGTGTGTCTTGTGCCTTGCCTGCCTGGCTGTGTGTCTTGTGCCTTGCCTGCCTGGCTGTGTGTCTTGTGCCTTGCCTGCCTGGCTGTGTGTCTTGTGCCTTGCCTGCCTGGCTGTGTGTCTTGTGCCTTGCCTGCCTGGCTGTGTGTCTTGTGCCTTGCCTGCCTGGCTGTGTGTCTTGTGCCTTGCCTGCCTGGCTGTGTGTCTTGTGCCTTGCCTGCCTGGCTGTGTGTCTTGTGCCTTGCCTGCCTGGCTGTGTGTCTTGTGCCTTGCCTGCCTGGCTGTGTGTCTTGTGCCTTGCCTGCCTGGCTGTGTGTCTTGTGCCTTGCCTGCCTGGCTGTGTGTCTTGTGCCTTGCCTGCCTGGCTGTGTGTCTTGTGCCTTGCCTGCCTGGCTGTGTGTCTTGTGCCTTGCCTGCCTGGCTGTGTGTCTTGTGCCTTGCCTGCCTGGCTGTGTGTCTTGTGCCTTGCCTGCCTGGCTGTGTGTCTTGTGCCTTGCCTGCCTGGCTGTGTGTCTTGTGCCTTGCCTGCCTGGCTGTGTGTCTTGTGCCTTGCCTGCCTGGCTGTGTGTCTTGTGCCTTGCCTGCCTGGCTGTGTGTCTTGTGCCTTGCCTGCCTGGCTGTGTGTCTTGTGCCTTGCCTGCCTGGCTGTGTGTCTTGTGCCTTGCCTGCCTGGCTGTGTGTCTTGTGCCTTGCCTGCCTGGCTGTGTGTCTTGTGCCTTGCCTGCCTGGCTGTGTGTCTTGTGCCTTGCCTGCCTGGCTGTGTGTCTTGTGCCTTGCCTGCCTGGCTGTGTGTCTTGTGCCTTGCCTGCCTGGCTGTGTGTCTTGTGCCTTGCCTGCCTGGCTGTGTGTCTTGTGCCTTGCCTGCCTGGCTGTGTGTCTTGTGCCTTGCCTGCCTGGCTGTGTGTCTTGTGCCTTGCCTGCCTGGCTGTGTGTCTTGTGCCTTGCCTGCCTGGCTGTGTGTCTTGTGCCTTGCCTGCCTGGCTGTGTGTCTTGTGCCTTGCCTGCCTGGCTGTGTGTCTTGTGCCTTGCCTGCCTGGCTGTGTGTCTTGTGCCTTGCCTGCCTGGCTGTGTGTCTTGTGCCTTGCCTGCCTGGCTGTGTGTCTTGTGCCTTGCCTGCCTGGCTGTGTGTCTTGTGCCTTGCCTGCCTGGCTGTGTGTCTTGTGCCTTGCCTGCCTGGCTGTGTGTCTTGTGCCTTGCCTGCCTGGCTGTGTGTCTTGTGCCTTGCCTGCCTGGCTGTGTGTCTTGTGCCTTGCCTGCCTGGCTGTGTGTCTTGTGCCTTGCCTGCCTGGCTGTGTGTCTTGTGCCTTGCCTGCCTGGCTGTGTGTCTTGTGCCTTGCCTGCCTGGCTGTGTGTCTTGTGCCTTGCCTGCCTGGCTGTGTGTCTTGTGCCTTGCCTGCCTGGCTGTGTGTCTTGTGCCTTGCCTGCCTGGCTGTGTGTCTTGTGCCTTGCCTGCCTGGCTGTGTGTCTTGTGCCTTGCCTGCCTGGCTGTGTGTCTTGTGCCTTGCCTGCCTGGCTGTGTGTCTTGTGCCTTGCCTGCCTGGCTGTGTGTCTTGTGCCTTGCCTGCCTGGCTGTGTGTCTTGTGCCTTGCCTGCCTGGCTGTGTGTCTTGTGCCTTGCCTGCCTGGCTGTGTGTCTTGTGCCTTGCCTGCCTGGCTGTGTGTCTTGTGCCTTGCCTGCCTGGCTGTGTGTCTTGTGCCTTGCCTGCCTGGCTGTGTGTCTTGTGCCTTGCCTGCCTGGCTGTGTGTCTTGTGCCTTGCCTGCCTGGCTGTGTGTCTTGTGCCTTGCCTGCCTGGCTGTGTGTCTTGTGCCTTGCCTGCCTGGCTGTGTGTCTTGTGCCTTGCCTGCCTGGCTGTGTGTCTTGTGCCTTGCCTGCCTGGCTGTGTGTCTTGTGCCTTGCCTGCCTGGCTGTGTGTCTTGTGCCTTGCCTGCCTGGCTGTGTGTCTTGTGCCTTGCCTGCCTGGCTGTGTGTCTTGTGCCTTGCCTGCCTGGCTGTGTGTCTTGTGCCTTGCCTGCCTGGCTGTGTGTCTTGTGCCTTGCCTGCCTGGCTGTGTGTCTTGTGCCTTGCCTGCCTGGCTGTGTGTCTTGTGCCTTGCCTGCCTGGCTGTGTGTCTTGTGCCTTGCCTGCCTGGCTGTGTGTCTTGTGCCTTGCCTGCCTGGCTGTGTGTCTTGTGCCTTGCCTGCCTGGCTGTGTGTCTTGTGCCTTGCCTGCCTGGCTGTGTGTCTTGTGCCTTGCCTGCCTGGCTGTGTGTCTTGTGCCTTGCCTGCCTGGCTGTGTGTCTTGTGCCTTGCCTGCCTGGCTGTGTGTCTTGTGCCTTGCCTGCCTGGCTGTGTGTCTTGTGCCTTGCCTGCCTGGCTGTGTGTCTTGTGCCTTGCCTGCCTGGCTGTGTGTCTTGTGCCTTGCCTGCCTGGCTGTGTGTCTTGTGCCTTGCCTGCCTGGCTGTGTGTCTTGTGCCTTGCCTGCCTGGCTGTGTGTCTTGTGCCTTGCCTGCCTGGCTGTGTGTCTTGTGCCTTGCCTGCCTGGCTGTGTGTCTTGTGCCTTGCCTGCCTGGCTGTGTGTCTTGTGCCTTGCCTGCCTGGCTGTGTGTCTTGTGCCTTGCCTGCCTGGCTGTGTGTCTTGTGCCTTGCCTGCCTGGCTGTGTGTCTTGTGCCTTGCCTGCCTGGCTGTGTGTCTTGTGCCTTGCCTGCCTGGCTGTGTGTCTTGTGCCTTGCCTGCCTGGCTGTGTGTCTTGTGCCTTGCCTGCCTGGCTGTGTGTCTTGTGCCTTGCCTGCCTGGCTGTGTGTCTTGTGCCTTGCCTGCCTGGCTGTGTGTCTTGTGCCTTGCCTGCCTGGCTGTGTGTCTTGTGCCTTGCCTGCCTGGCTGTGTGTCTTGTGCCTTGCCTGCCTGGCTGTGTGTCTTGTGCCTTGCCTGCCTGGCTGTGTGTCTTGTGCCTTGCCTGCCTGGCTGTGTGTCTTGTGCCTTGCCTGCCTGGCTGTGTGTCTTGTGCCTTGCCTGCCTGGCTGTGTGTCTTGTGCCTTGCCTGCCTGGCTGTGTGTCTTGTGCCTTGCCTGCCTGGCTGTGTGTCTTGTGCCTTGCCTGCCTGGCTGTGTGTCTTGTGCCTTGCCTGCCTGGCTGTGTGTCTTGTGCCTTGCCTGCCTGGCTGTGTGTCTTGTGCCTTGCCTGCCTGGCTGTGTGTCTTGTGCCTTGCCTGCCTGGCTGTGTGTCTTGTGCCTTGCCTGCCTGGCTGTGTGTCTTGTGCCTTGCCTGCCCGGCTGTGTGTCTTGTGCCTTGCCTGCCTGGCTGTGTGTCTTGTGCCTTGCCTGCCTGGCTGTGTGTCTTGTGCCTTGCCTGCCTGGCTGTGTGTCTTGTGCCTTGCCTGCCTGGCTGTGTGTCTTGTGCCTTGCCTGCCTGGCTGTGTGTCTTGTGCCTTGCCTGCCTGGCTGTGTGTCTTGTGCCTTGCCTGCCTGGCTGTGTGTCTTGTGCCTTGCCTGCCTGGCTGTGTGTCTTGTGCCTTGCCTGCCTGGCTGTGTGTCTTGTGCCTTGCCTGCCTGGCTGTGTGTCTTGTGCCTTGCCTGCCTGGCTGTGTGTCTTGTGCCTTGCCTGCCTGGCTGTGTGTCTTGTGCCTTGCCTGCCTGGCTGTGTGTCTTGTGCCTTGCCTGCCTGGCTGTGTGTCTTGTGCCTTGCCTGCCTGGCTGTGTGTCTTGTGCCTTGCCTGCCTGGCTGTGTGTCTTGTGCCTTGCCTGCCTGGCTGTGTGTCTTGTGCCTTGCCTGCCTGGCTGTGTGTCTTGTGCCTTGCCTGCCTGGCTGTGTGTCTTGTGCCTTGCCTGCCTGGCTGTGTGTCTTGTGCCTTGCCTGCCTGGCTGTGTGTCTTGTGCCTTGCCTGCCTGGCTGTGTGTCTTGTGCCTTGCCTGCCCGGCTGTGTGTCTTGTGCCTTGCCTGCCTGGCTGTGTGTCTTGTGCCTTGCCTGCCTGGCTGTGTGTCTTGTGCCTTGCCTGCCTGGCTGTGTGTCTTGTGCCTTGCCTGCCTGGCTGTGTGTCTTGTGCCTTGCCTGCCTGGCTGTGTGTCTTGTGCCTTGCCTGCCTGGCTGTGTGTCTTGTGCCTTGCCTGCCTGGCTGTGTGTCTTGTGCCTTGCCTGCCTGGCTGTGTGTCTTGTGCCTTGCCTGCCTGGCTGTGTGTCTTGTGCCTTGCCTGCCTGGCTGTGTGTCTTGTGCCTTGCCTGCCTGGCTGTGTGTCTTGTGCCTTGCCTGCCTGGCTGTGTGTCTTGTGCCTTGCCTGCCTGGCTGTGTGTCTTGTGCCTTGCCTGCCTGGCTGTGTGTCTTGTGCCTTGCCTGCCTGGCTGTGTGTCTTGTGCCTTGCCTGCCTGGCTGTGTGTCTTGTGCCTTGCCTGCCTGGCTGTGTGTCTTGTGCCTTGCCTGCCTGGCTGTGTGTCTTGTGCCTTGCCTGCCTGGCTGTGTGTCTTGTGCCTTGCCTGCCTGGCTGTGTGTCTTGTGCCTTGCCTGCCTGGCTGTGTGTCTTGTGCCTTGCCTGCCTGGCTGTGTGTCTTGTGCCTTGCCTGCCTGGCTGTGTGTCTTGTGCCTTGCCTGCCTGGCTGTGTGTCTTGTGCCTTGCCTGCCTGGCTGTGTGTCTTGTGCCTTGCCTGCCTGGCTGTGTGTCTTGTGCCTTGCCTGCCTGGCTGTGTGTCTTGTGCCTTGCCTGCCTGGCTGTGTGTCTTGTGCCTTGCCTGCCTGGCTGTGTGTCTTGTGCCTTGCCTGCCTGGCTGTGTGTCTTGTGCCTTGCCTGCCTGGCTGTGTGTCTTGTGCCTTGCCTGCCTGGCTGTGTGTCTTGTGCCTTGCCTGCCTGGCTGTGTGTCTTGTGCCTTGCCTGCCTGGCTGTGTGTCTTGTGCCTTGCCTGCCTGGCTGTGTGTCTTGTGCCTTGCCTGCCTGGCTGTGTGTCTTGTGCCTTGCCTGCCTGGCTGTGTGTCTTGTGCCTTGCCTGCCTGGCTGTGTGTCTTGTGCCTTGCCTGCCTGGCTGTGTGTCTTGTGCCTTGCCTGCCTGGCTGTGTGTCTTGTGCCTTGCCTGCCTGGCTGTGTGTCTTGTGCCTTGCCTGCCTGGCTGTGTGTCTTGTGCCTTGCCTGCCTGGCTGTGTGTCTTGTGCCTTGCCTGCCTGGCTGTGTGTCTTGTGCCTTGCCTGCCTGGCTGTGTGTCTTGTGCCTTGCCTGCCTGGCTGTGTGTCTTGTGCCTTGCCTGCCTGGCTGTGTGTCTTGTGCCTTGCCTGCCTGGCTGTGTGTCTTGTGCCTTGCCTGCCTGGCTGTGTGTCTTGTGCCTTGCCTGCCTGGCTGTGTGTCTTGTGCCTTGCCTGCCTGGCTGTGTGTCTTGTGCCTTGCCTGCCTGGCTGTGTGTCTTGTGCCTTGCCTGCCTGGCTGTGTGTCTTGTGCCTTGCCTGCCTGGCTGTGTGTCTTGTGCCTTGCCTGCCTGGCTGTGTGTCTTGTGCCTTGCCTGCCTGGCTGTGTGTCTTGTGCCTTGCCTGCCTGGCTGTGTGTCTTGTGCCTTGCCTGCCTGGCTGTGTGTCTTGTGCCTTGCCTGCCTGGCTGTGTGTCTTGTGCCTTGCCTGCCTGGCTGTGTGTCTTGTGCCTTGCCTGCCTGGCTGTGTGTCTTGTGCCTTGCCTGCCTGGCTGTGTGTCTTGTGCCTTGCCTGCCTGGCTGTGTGTCTTGTGCCTTGCCTGCCTGGCTGTGTGTCTTGTGCCTTGCCTGCCTGGCTGTGTGTCTTGTGCCTTGCCTGCCTGGCTGTGTGTCTTGTGCCTTGCCTGCCTGGCTGTGTGTCTTGTGCCTTGCCTGCCTGGCTGTGTGTCTTGTGCCTTGCCTGCCTGGCTGTGTGTCTTGTGCCTTGCCTGCCTGGCTGTGTGTCTTGTGCCTTGCCTGCCTGGCTGTGTGTCTTGTGCCTTGCCTGCCTGGCTGTGTGTCTTGTGCCTTGCCTGCCTGGCTGTGTGTCTTGTGCCTTGCCTGCCTGGCTGTGTGTCTTGTGCCTTGCTGTGTGTCTTGTGCCTTGGCTGTGTGTCTTGTGCCTTGCCTGCCTGGCTGTGTGTCTTGTGCCTTGCCTGCCTGGCTGTGTGTCTTGTGCCTTGCCTGCCTGGCTGTGTGTCTTGTGCCTTGCCTGCCTGGCTGTGTGTCTTGTGCCTTGCCTGCCTGGCTGTGTGTCTTGTGCCTTGCCTGCCTGGCTGTGTGTCTTGTGCCTTGCCTGCCTGGCTGTGTGTCTTGTGCCTTGCCTGCCTGGCTGTGTGTCTTGTGCCTTGCCTGCCTGGCTGTGTGTCTTGTGCCTTGCCTGCCTGGCTGTGTGTCTTGTGCCTTGCCTGCCTGGCTGTGTGTCTTGTGCCTTGCCTGCCTGGCTGTGTGTCTTGTGCCTTGCCTGCCTGGCTGTGTGTCTTGTGCCTTGCCTGCCTGGCTGTGTGTCTTGTGCCTTGCCTGCCTGGCTGTGTGTCTTGTGCCTTGCCTGCCTGGCTGTGTGTCTTGTGCCTTGCCTGCCTGGCTGTGTGTCTTGTGCCTTGCCTGCCTGGCTGTGTGTCTTGTGCCTTGCCTTGTGCCTTGCCTGCCTGGCTGTGTGTCTTGTGCCTTGCCTGCCTGGCTGTGTGTCTTGTGCCTTGCCTGCCTGGCTGTGTGTCTTGTGCCTTGCCTGCCTGGCTGTGTGTCTTGTGCCTTGCCTGCCTGGCTGTGTGTCTTGTGCCTTGCCTGCCTGGCTGTGTGTCTTGTGCCTTGCCTGCCTGGCTGTGTGTCTTGTGCCTTGCCTGCCTGGCTGTGTGTCTTGTGCCTTGCCTGCCTGGCTGTGTGTCTTGTGCCTTGCCTGCCTGGCTGTGTGTCTTGTGCCTTGCCTGCCTGGCTGTGTGTCTTGTGCCTTGCCTGCCTGGCTGTGTGTCTTGTGCCTTGCCTGCCTGGCTGTGTGTCTTGTGCCTTGCCTGCCTGGCTGTGTGTCTTGTGCCTTGCCTGCCTGGCTGTGTGTCTTGTGCCTTGCCTGCCTGGCTGTGTGTCTTGTGCCTTGCTTGTGCCTTGCCTGCCCGGCTGTGTCTTGTGCCTTGCCTGCCTGGCTGTGTGTCTTGTGCCTTGCCTGCCTGGCTGTGTGTCTAGTGCCTTGCCTGCCTGGCTGTGTGTCTTGTGCCTTGCCTGCCTGGCTGTGTGTCTTGTGCCTTGCCTGCCTGGCTGTGTGTCTTGTGCCTTGCCTGCCTGGCTGTGTGTCTTGTGCCTTGCCTGCCCTGCTGTGTGTCTTGTGCCTTGCCTGCCTGGCTGTGTGTCTTGTGCCTTGCCTGCCTGGCTGTGTGTCTTGTGCCTTGCCTGCCTGGCTGTGTGTCTTGTGCCTTGCCTGCCTGGCTGTGTGTCTTGTGCCTTGCCTGCCTGGCTGTGTGTCTTGTGCCTTGCCTGCCTGGCTGTGTGTCTTGTGCCTTGCCTGCCTGGCTGTGTGTCTTGTGCCTTGCCTGCCTGGCTGTGTGTCTTGTGCCTTGCCTGCCTGGCTGTGTGTCTTGTGCCTTGCCTGCCTGGCTGTGTGTCTTGTGCCTTGCCTGCCTGGCTGTGTGTCTTGTGCCTTGCCTGCCTGGCTGTGTGTCTTGTGCCTTGCCTGCCTGGCTGTGTGTCTTGTGCCTTGCCTGCCCGGCTGTGTGTCTTGTGCCTTGCCTGCCTGGCTGTGTGTCTTGTGCCTTGCCTGCCTGGCTGTGTGTCTTGTGCCTTGCCTGCCTGGCTGTGTGTCTTGTGCCTTGCCTGCCTGGCTGTGTGTCTTGTGCCTTGCCTGCCTGGCTGTGTGTCTTGTGCCTTGCCTGCCTGGCTGTGTGTCTTGTGCCTTGCCTGCCTGGCTGTGTGTCTTGTGCCTTGCCTGCCTGGCTGTGTGTCTTGTGCCTTGCCTGCCTGGCTGTGTGTCTTGTGCCTTGCCTGCCTGGCTGTGTGTCTTGTGCCTTGCCTGCCTGGCTGTGTGTCTTGTGCCTTGCCTGCCTGGCTGTGTGTCTTGTGCCTTGCCTGCCTGGCTGTGTGTCTTGTGCCTTGCCTGCCTGGCTGTGTGTCTTGTGCCTTGCCTGCCTGGCTGTGTGTCTTGTGCCTTGCCTGCCTGGCTGTGTGTCTTGTGCCTTGCCTGCCTGGCTGTGTGTCTTGTGCCTTGCCTGCCTGGCTGTGTGTCTTGTGCCTTGCCTGCCTGGCTGTGTGTCTTGTGCCTTGCCTGCCTGGCTGTGTGTCTTGTGCCTTGCCTGCCTGGCTGTGTGTCTTGTGCCTTGCCTGCCTGGCTGTGTGTCTTGTGCCTTGCCTGCCTGGCTGTGTGTCTTGTGCCTTGCCTGCCTGGCTGTGTGTCTTGTGCCTTGCCTGCCTGGCTGTGTGTCTTGTGCCTTGCCTGCCTGGCTGTGTGTCTTGTGCCTTGCCTGCCTGGCTGTGTGTCTTGTGCCTTGCCTGCCTGGCTGTGTGTCTTGTGCCTTGCCTGCCTGGCTGTGTGTCTTGTGCCTTGCCTGCCTGGCTGTGTGTCTTGTGCCTTGCCTGCCTGGCTGTGTGTCTTGTGCCTTGCCTGCCTGGCTGTGTGTCTTGTGCCTTGCCTGCCTGGCTGTGTGTCTTGTGCCTTGCCTGCCTGGCTGTGTGTCTTGTGCCTTGCCTGCCTGGCTGTGTGTCTTGTGCCTTGCCTGCCTGGCTGTGTGTCTTGTGCCTTGCCTGCCTGGCTGTGTGTCTTGTGCCTTGCCTGCCTGGCTGTGTGTCTTGTGCCTTGCCTGCCTGGCTGTGTGTCTTGTGCCTTGCCTGCCTGGCTGTGTGTCTTGTGCCTTGCCTGCCTGGCTGTGTGTCTTGTGCCTTGCCTGCCTGGCTGTGTGTCTTGTGCCTTGCCTGCCTGGCTGTGTGTCTTGTGCCTTGCCTGCCTGGCTGTGTGTCTTGTGCCTTGCCTGCCTGGCTGTGTGTCTTGTGCCTTGCCTGCCTGGCTGTGTGTCTTGTGCCTTGCCTGCCTGGCTGTGTGTCTTGTGCCTTGCCTGCCTGGCTGTGTGTCTTGTGCCTTGCCTGCCTGGCTGTGTGTCTTGTGCCTTGCCTGCCTGGCTGTGTGTCTTGTGCCTTGCCTGCCTGGCTGTGTGTCTTGTGCCTTGCCTGCCTGGCTGTGTGTCTTGTGCCTTGCCTGCCTGGCTGTGTGTCTTGTGCCTTGCCTGCCTGGCTGTGTGTCTTGTGCCTTGCCTGCCTGGCTGTGTGTCTTGTGCCTTGCCTGCCTGGCTGTGTGTCTTGTGCCTTGCCTGCCTGGCTGTGTGTCTTGTGCCTTGCCTGCCTGGCTGTGTGTCTTGTGCCTTGCCTGCCTGGCTGTGTGTCTTGTGCCTTGCCTGCCTGGCTGTGTGTCTTGTGCCTTGCCTGCCTGGCTGTGTGTCTTGTGCCTTGCCTGCCTGGCTGTGTGTCTTGTGCCTTGCCTGCCTGGCTGTGTGTCTTGTGCCTTGCCTGCCTGGCTGTGTGTCTTGTGCCTTGCCTGCCTGGCTGTGTGTCTTGTGCCTTGCCTGCCCGGCTGTGTGTCTTGTGCCTTGCCTGCCTGGCTGTGTGTCTTGTGCCTTGCCTGCCTGGCTGTGTGTCTTGTGCCTTGCCTGCCTGGCTGTGTGTCTTGTGCCTTGCCTGCCTGGCTGTGTGTCTTGTGCCTTGCCTGCCTGGCTGTGTGTCTTGTGCCTTGCCTGCCTGGCTGTGTGTCTTGTGCCTTGCCTGCCTGGCTGTGTGTCTTGTGCCTTGCCTGCCTGGCTGTGTGTCTTGTGCCTTGCCTGCCTGGCTGTGTGTCTTGTGCCTTGCCTGCCTGGCTGTGTGTCTTGTGCCTT
>NW_027200501.1:0-19989 GCF_038502225.1 Cherax quadricarinatus | reverse complement strand
CCCCTTCTCATCTGAATTTGTTCTCCTAACCTTCCATTTACCTGATCCCGCAAGGATGCATCTTGATACATTAATTTGGCCCATGATATAATTTCCTCTCCAAACCCCTGCCATCTCATAATCTTCCATAACGCTTCCCTTTCTACACTATCATATGCCGCCTCCCAATCTATAGCCAACCCCCCCGCCTCCCAATTTTACTCTTTCTTCAAAAAAACTTCTAATCAAACCATGCCCGTCATACATAAATCTTCCCGGCACCCCATATTGTCCC
Source organism: Cherax quadricarinatus (assembly GCF_038502225.1). NCBI lineage: Eukaryota > Metazoa > Arthropoda > Malacostraca > Decapoda > Parastacidae > Cherax > Cherax quadricarinatus. Next base: position 19,715 of record NW_027200501.1, on the reverse strand, counting down.
TTATCAATCACTTTACCCAGGACCTTTTTTTTCTGTTAGCTATAATTCTTGCAAAAATCTTATAATCACCACACAATAACGAAATAGCACGATAGTCTTTGACTGTTAATGGCTCACCTTTAGGCACTAGAACGACCACAGCCATCCGTTGCTGTGCCCCTAAAACCCGATCCCGCTTAAGGATATTGAATAATCTTGCCAAAAACCCTTTTAAAACGCTCCAATTTTGAAGATAAAAGTCACTGGGCAACCCATCAATTCCTGGTGCCTTACCTAATCGCGCCCCGGATAAAGCTTCCCATGTCTCACACTCCGTTATCGGCCCTTCCAAAACGAATCGATCATGCTCTGTCAACTCACACTGCACAAACCTTCCAATTGACTGTAATGCTATTTCCCTTATTCCCACACATTGCGTTTTCAACTTAACCCAAGCATCAATATACCCACTCATACCCTCAGTCGTCGTCAACACCTGATCCACTTTATACCCTTGCATACCTACCTGAACATTCAAACCCATTAACTCCATTGCCTTGCGACGTCTGTGTTGACTCCGCAACACACACGCCGACGGCCGATCTCCCCACAAAACCTCCTCAATCCCGCCCTTAAGCCTTTCCCCATCAAACCTCTCATTTTGTATATTCCGGATATTTTCCTTCAAACTTTCAATTTCAATAACAGGATAATTAGCATTAATTTGTGCATAACATTCGCGCAACATAACTATTTGTATGATAATATTTGTCTCACTCACTCAACAACATCTTGTCATTTCGATACAGGGAATTCTTCAGTGTTTGCCTAACCTATGGTCACAACCTTCTTCCACTAGTGGCAGTTGTTCACCGGTGATGCCATCTCCAACTGTTTCGCCTCACTTGTCTCCAGTATGTAAGCCTCTTTCCCACACATATGCTGTTCACATCTTCTCCATGCTGAGGGACTGATTACCTCAAGCTCCTCATCTTCCACTGTTCTTCTCTGTATTGGACTGATGAAGCCATTGGCTGGAGAAACGTTTTCACAATAAGGATACCAAAGTGTTGCACAAATGTCTTATTCATCAGTTATATTTTGACCCTACTCATGGGGGTAGCCTATAAACACATGCCCCCAGACTAAGTATTGTCGGGGTCTCCCTCTACCAAAAACTACAAAATGAGTGTCACATTTAATAAGATGCAGATAAATGATAATTAAAAAAAGAAATAGACAGTGTATGTACTTATATTTTTTTTATTGAAAAATTACACTCAACAAATTTTCAGATTTATATTTTTCTTCACAACTAACTATCTTCTGATAAGATTATGTACCAGTATTTTTTTTCAATAAAGATGATCCTCATCAATATTTCTAAATTTTAAACCCTTCTTGTTAAAGTTCTGGCAAGAAGATTATTTGCTTCTGTAGTCAATGGTTGTTAGAACTTGCATCCAAACTGAAGCCATGAGCACGCACTCAACTCATTTTATATAGATAAGAAGTAGACATAACTCTGAATGAGCCTCACCTACTAATAAGTTTAGATTTTTCAGCATTGCAGCTGCTATTATTATTTAAGACGAACAGCAAGACTTCAAACAAAGTAAACCCTGGCTGAGGAACCTGTCAGAATATAATATAGAAAACAACCAATAGTCTCGGTTAGCATTTCTCACCTTTTATGATTGCAACTGAACAAATTGCACATTTTGTTTTGGACAGGGCCATAAAAAGTATTCGCCTTTAGGCAACATTCAACTACATGTTCAACACAAAGATTCAAATTGTAACACGTGCAATTCAAATAAAATTCATGAGAATTCTTTTGGTAAAAAAAAAAAAAATATGTTTTAGCGAGTGTGCATGATCCACTCATATTACTGAAATTGTTATATGCTTTGCCACCACCTTCTGAAATGCGTATATTGAGCTGTCAAAGAGCATTAATTATTAGATTTGCAATCTCTAATTTGAGGAGACAAAACTGGATTTTAACTAAATTATAATGAATAAAATGGCCTAGTCCGTGCTCCATTTTCCTCGCCTTTTGAAGGTCCTCACCACGGGAAACAACCCTTCCCTCCCTCCCTCCCTACCCCCTTCCCTCCCTCCCTAACCCCCCTCCCTCCCTCCATACCCCCCTCCCTCCCTCCATACCCCCCTCCCTCCTTCACTACCCCCCTCTCTCTCTCCCTCTCTGACAATGTCCTGACATTATATGTTACTACGTATTTTCTATTTAAAAGTGAAGAAGAGGAAGTTCTTAAAAAAATATTTGATATTAAAAAAGATACGCAAACGTTGCATATGTTTCCTTCTCACGAAAAGATATTCTTTTCTTGATATTTTTATTTAATTAATAACGTTATTTGTCGTAAATGTTTTATCATAATAATTTACAGTTTGACGTGTGAATGGTGTTTCCAAAAGTTCAAGCATGCGTCAAAATAACGCCACTGTTACTCTCTTTAAACTAGGAGATATAAGTGTTGTGTGCCCCTGTATATCTCAAGGACATGTTGACGGTTTTTAGCAATTTATATTTTCTTGCAGCTACTGCGCCTCTTGAGAGTATCAAGTACAGCTCTTGAGTCTCTTGCAAATGCTGATGTATACCTCTTGGGCCTTTTTAATATACTGAGATACAGTTCTATGGCTTCTCAAGAATATCTTCACACACTCTCGTTTAACTAATCTGAAATTCTAATAGTGTTTCACAGGGATAGTTTCCAGTTCCTAGGCCTCACGAGGGTGTTGAAATATAGTTTTTGGTCCTGCTAATGATGCGGAATTTAAGCTTCAGTTTCAAAGTCTAACACTAACCTACCTTCCCTCGAAAGTTAAGAGATTTAGACTTCAGCTCATGTATCACATAAGAATAGTGAGCAATGACTCCTAGTCTTCGTAAGTGTACTGAGCGGTAACTCCTGTGACTCTGAAGTGCACTAAGCTACACACACCGGACCGACTGAGAATGTTCATCTACAGCTCTATAGCCTCTTCTGGGTATTAAGTTACAGCCCATTCACCAAAATCTTGATGGTGCTGAACTAAACTTCCTGCGCATTTGAGAACTGTGAACTACAAGTTTCTGGGTTTCTAGAGTATTGATCTGCAGCTACTGAGTCTTATTAAAATTGTGAACAAAAAACTTCAATGTTGAGCTACAACCAAATTATTTTCAAAGCAATACATGTCGACAAATTTTTGATAATTGAAGAATTTCTTTATCTGAAGTCGTCCTCTTTATTTTAGGACTTATCTTTGATTATTATTTCTGCTGTAGTAATCATTCTTATTATGGAGGTAGACTCGTGCTCGTGTTTTAAATTCACTTGCTTAGTTTTAGCTTGTTTATTAAACAATTTCAATAAAATCTTAGCAGTTAGCTTGGCCCCTGATTTAGTGATCTTTGATACTGCATATGATGATGCCTTCATTCTTACCTTATTCTACCAGCTTAGCTCTTCCGGCAAGCTCAATGTGAAGACACTATATTGTATAAAGACTTGCAACTCTTCATATGCCGATCACAAACCTCTCATTCTTTAAGTTTTCTGGCCAATTTTAATGTGGTTCTATATCTTCTAGTAATCTTAATTTGCTTTCCGTGATATATCACTGTCATTTGAATTGATAAGGAAATTCTTCCTCTTTTCCTGCATAATGACCACCATATTCTCCTAGTGGTGCTACTGTCACTGTTATTACTGAAACGTCAGTGTTGCTGTCACACTCACTCGCTGACTTTCGTCTCACTCTTTCATAATTTTCGTTTCCTTCTTGATCATTGAGATAATTATATTAGTCAACATTATTACTAATTTCCGCTATCATTTCAAATTTCAAGTAATATCAATGACATCACTGTTTCTATTATTGTTAATGTAATCATTATTATATTATCGTTATTCTAATCACTCCATCCTTATCACATAATATTCGTTTTAATCTCTAACCTAATCATTAATACAAACATTGAAAATAATAAGGCTATTCATTGTCACCATCACCATTTCATTAAACTACATTAGTCAACAATTTTTGAAAAGTTGTATGCTTCTTATATGAGATGAGTTAATTCTTATGTATTTTCTTATGTAATTACTCATGGCTGGTGGTAACCGTCTGTGGTATGCGGCGTTGAAGTTCCAATGGTAGATTCGAGATGGAGTTTAATCTTGATTCAGTCAAGTTGATCCTGGCAAGGTCGCCACTTGTAAAGACTTACTCAGTCCTGTAACAACTTCAGTCTTTACAAGTGGCGACCTTGCCAAGATCAACTTGACTGAATCAAGATTAAACTCCATCTCGAATCTATCATTGGAACTTCAACGCCGCATACCACAGACGGTTACCACCAGCCATGAGTAATTATTCTCTGTGGTAGGACTACAGTACAGGTATATAAAAAATTTGGTGATTGTTAGTCTCAATTTATTGTAAGTCAAGTCAAGGCAGGATATACTAGTTAATTCTGTCACCTTTATTCTTGAGCTTGAAACGATTTGGAGGAATAGACTCAAGGGACCCGAGATTTTCCAGTGACAACTTGTTTCATTGAGTTCTATTTTTTATATCAAGGGAACTGTTGTAGGACACTCTTGATTTTTTGGTGAGAAGATTGGATGGTCAAGGGACCCCATTCTACTTACTGTTTGGTCGGAGCCGGCATAGAACCCTCAGTTTTCTTTGATATGTCCGTTTCATTTTTCCCTGGTAGTTTAAGTTATTCTTGCAAGTATGGAGGAATACCAGTTTTGGATGAACACTGGCAGTAAGTTAGGAATAACAGAGAAAAAAATTAGCTTTCATTAGCTCCAAGATCCAGGAAACAGAAAGAAAGGAGAAAGAGAACTTTGAGAGAGAGGAGAAAAAGGAGAGAGAGAGAATTGAAAGAGAGAACCAAGAAAGACAGAAAGAGAAAGGAGAGAAAGGAAAGAGAGAGAATCGAGAGAGAGGAGAAAAAGGAAAGAGAGAGAGAATTGAGAGAGAAGAGAAAAAGGAGAGATCGAATTAAAAGAGAAAATCAAGAAAGACAGAAAGAGAAAGAGAGGAGAAAAAGGAGCGTGATAGACTTGATCGTGAAGAGAGAGCTAAAGTACGTGAGGAACAAGTTAGGTTAAGAGAACTTGAGGAAAGAGCTAGAGAATGTGAGGAAAGAGCTAGAGAACATGAATTAAGAGAAAGAGAAAAAGATCGTGAGGTAGAGAAATCTCACCTTGAATTAGAGAATAATTAGAGGAAGGAGTAATTGAACATCATGCAGCTACTCCACATATTCCAACACCTAATTTACCTCCCTTCAGAGGGTGAAGACATTACTTCGTACATTATCAGGTTTGAAAATACTGCTACCCTCTGTGAATGGCCTGTTGACACCTGGGCTACCAGGTTGGGTATGTTAATTTCCGGTACAGCTTTGAATATCTATGCAACTTTGTCCCAGGATATCACATGTAATTATAACCTACTTAAGAATGCAATCCTTAAAGCATACCAAAAAACTACAAATTCTTATAGAAAAGATTTCAGGTATGCCACCTTACAGCCTGGCCAAAACTTTCAGCAGTTACAGGTAACACTCGTTCGTTCGACTTTTGGATAGAGAGCTCAGGAATTGATCACAGTTATGAGTCTCTTAGAGACTTCATGGTTGGTGACCAGTTCCTGACAGCTCTTCCTCACCAGATACGAACATTCATTAGAGAACGTAACCTGATTAAAGCTGAGGAAGTTGCTGAGGCTGCTGACCTGTATGCTGAGGCTCACAATTCCTATAAAGACCTAAAGAGATCGAACCCTAAGGGCAAGGGTTCAACAGATCTTAAGAAATCAAAGCCCCTATTGGAAAGTAAACTGACTTCTTTTATTCCTGTTTGTCATTTATGTGGTGTTAAGGGACATAAACGTCCCGATTGTCCTAAGAAAGTGCAAGAAGTTGGAAGATGTTTTAAAGACTGTAATGACCAAGCACCCTTCTGTTCAGGAACAGTTAATGGACTTAATGTGTCTACCATTTTACGAGACACAGGATGCACATGTATAGTCATTTCTGATAAACTGTTCCCTAACCTTAAAGAAACTCATTCCTCTGCTATTCTTTCAGACTGCTTGGGCCGTACAGACACTTTTCCTACCATCCATTGTTACATTAGGTCTAAATGGTTCACAGGTTGGTCTGAAGCCGTACTAGCTCCCATCACTTCTTGCTCCGTACTAATAGGTAATGTGAAAGGTGCCATTCTTCCTTCTGAGGTTGACCTTTCATCACCAAAGATGGACATAGCTGTTTCAGCTCCTCTTCCTGTAAAATCAGAGAAGCCCCTCGACAGTTCAGATGAGGCAATGTCTCGTAATATTCATGTGGGATTAAAAACCAGTGATACTACTCTCGAAAGCGAGGTAGTAGGATCACCGGTTCACTTGTTAGATGAAAGTGAGGATATCGCCTCCGGTACTTTAAATGTCTTGACTAGGGCTCAGACCAAAGCCCAGGTTTCTACTGTCCACCCTTTGATTTTCCCTGACTTTAAGCCTTTAGATATATCGAAGGACTCATTTGCCAATTTACAACGTAATTGCCCTTCACTTCAGAATTGCCATACTGCAGCTAGACAAAAATAGGTTATCCAAAGGAAAAACTTTTCATATAAATTTGAATATATAAGAGGTATCCTGTATAAATCAGTATTCAAATTAAATTCAGATGAGATAGACTATTCCATCTTAGTTGTTCCAAGTCAATGCAGAGAGACTGTTCTTAAAATGGCTCATGACCTACCAGTGGCCGGACATTTCTCGCATCGTAAAACCTTGAATAAAATTAGGGAAACCTATTTTTGGCCCAAAATGTCCTCAGATATCACTACCTATTGTAGATCGTGTAAACTTTGCCAACTGTCATCCTCCCGACGTACCCGGCGAGTACCTATGGTCAAAATGCCAATTTTTACGGTACCGTTTGAAAGAGTAGCTATTGACATCGTTGGTCCTTTATCACCACTTTCATTTGGGGGACATAGATATATATTAACATTAGTTGATTATGCTTCGAGTTTCCCCTGAAGCTGTACCCTTAAAGACCATAACTACGACAGAGGTGGCTGAAGCCCTTTTGTCCATCTTTTCCAGAGTTGGCATCCCTAGAGAAATTTTGTCTGACCGTGGGACACAATTCACATCTGACTTAATGCAACATCTATACCAACTTCTGGGAGTGAAGCCTCTCTTCACCACACCCTATCATCCCAGCTGTAATGGGAGGATTGAACGCCAGCATTCGGTTCTCAAGCCCATTTTAAGGAAACTTTTCTCCCTTAAACCTTAGGAGTGGCATCGTTACCTACCCTGTGCTTTGTTTGCCATGAGGGAAGTTCCCAGTGACTCTTTGGGATTTTCACCTTTTTAACTTGTCTATGGTAGACAGGTCAGAGGTCCATTGTCCATCCTTCATGACTTATGGACTAATGAGGACGTGAATGCTGAGGTTCAGTCTTCTTATCAGTTTCTCCTTGACCTTAGATCCAGACTTGAGGAGACCTCTGACATAGTTTCGAAAAACTTAAGCTTATCAATGGACCAGTACAAAACCTATTTTGATTCCAAAAGTCAGAGGAGAAGTTTTAAAGCAAGGGATGAGGTTCTGGTACTTTTACCAATAAAATCAAATAAATTATTAGTAGCATGGAAAGGTCCGTATAAGGTATTGAAAATTTGTGGGAAGGTTGATTATCTCATAGAAGTCAAGGGGAAACCCAAGCTTTATCATATCAACATTCTTACGAAATATTACCGAAGAAATTCGGTTAACTGTTTGAATGACTTTGGTTTAGTTTTTCCACACATACTTGATAAGACAACTGAGGAGTGTAAGGTGTGCGTAATTGACACCTCTAACGTAGACTATGACAGAGAACTACATGACTTGGTGATTCTTGACCACTCTGGTTCGACAAACATTAACATCAATGAGTCTTTGCATGACCATAAGAAACAGGAACTACTTCAATGTGTGGGTAAATTCTCAGATGTTTTTACGGATATTCCAGGTGTCACCTCCACCGTAGTCCATAAGATTGACTTAGTCACGGGCAATCCTATCAAACGGAAATTATACCCAGTTCCAGTTCACCTTAGGGATGCATTTGACCGAGAGGTAGATCGATTTTTGAAGCTAAAGATCATTGAACCTTCAGTATCTGCATATTGTTCACCAGTAGTCATGGTTAAGAAGGAGGATAATTCATATAGACTTGCTATTAACTTCAGAGGACTTAATGCTATAACTCGGTGGGATGCTGAGCCTATGCCCTTAATAGATAGCGATCTACATAAACTTTATGACTCTTCTTTCTTTTCAGAAATTGATATTGCGCAGGCATATCATCAAGTAATGTTAGATCCTTCTTCTAAGCAGTACACCGCTTTTCCTACCCACCAAGGACTGATGCAGTATAGAACTATGCCCTTCGGTTTGGTAACTGCCTGTGCTACCTACGTGAGACTGATGAGAAAGGTCTTCGGTAATATGCCAAATGTTTCAGTTTATTTTGATAACATTTACGTAATGACATCCATGTGGGGCAAGCATATCCAAACATTAACATCAGTGTTACGTAGGTTACGCTCACATGGCCTCACTGCCAAGCCGAAGAAATGCTTCCTTGGGTATAACAAAATTAGATTTCTCGGACTGATTCTTTCAAATAATTCTTTGCAGCCTCTTCCAAGTAAAATCAAAGCTTTATTAGAGTTTAAATTCCCCAAAACCAAGAAGCTCATGCGTAGCTTTCTTGGTTCTGTAAATATTTTTGCACGGTTTATCCCCAACATTACAGATCTTACAAACATCTTATCAAACTTCCTTAAAAAGTCTGTGAAGGAACCTCTTGAACTTTCCGACGTAGCTCGAGAAAAGTTTAATGAAATTAAAAATATCTTCTCGAAAGACCCTATACTTATGATTCCAGATATTAATAAACCGTTTTGTTTAAAGACTGATGCCTCCAATACCGGCTTAGGTGCGGTGTTACTACAGTACCATGATGATACTCCCTTCCCTGTATGCTTCCTAAGCCGGAAACTTGCAGAAACGAGATACTCCACCATAGAAAAGGAATGTTTGGCCCTTGTGTTGGGTATCTCCAAACTTAAATTTTATTTACTGGGAAAAGAATTTATTTTAGAGACGGATCACAAACCTTTGATATACCTAGAAACTTTTAAGGGAACCAACAGTCGCCTCTTCAGGTGGACATTGGCACTCCAAGCTTTTAAGTTTCATATTGTGTATATCAATGCTTCATCCAATAATTTCTCTGACTTGTTAAGCCGTGACAGTCAGTAGAAGATTTGTTGCCTTACGCAACTTCCACGTGTTAGAATTTTTTCCTCACCTATTCTTCTTATACTCCTTGAATATAAGTCTTGGTATGGGGGAGTGTGAGGGAAAAGTTCAACAGATAGGAGTAGCAAGCGAGTATATGGTGACGATAATTTGATTGCTGGCTGCTTGTTAAGGTAGGGTCAGTCTAGCTCCCTTTTCTCCACCCCGAAAGGTGACGTGTGGGGCTCTGACCACTTGACTCACAGCTCCCAGCACAACTGTAAGTAAAAACATCTGCTTCTATTCTAGTGGATATATTGGTTGATAGCTTCACTTTTGACCAATAATAAACTTAGTCCTTTCAGTCTTAAGTCCCATGTAATGTTTTTGATAATCACCACGTCTTTTAGGTATTGTACTTATCATGGAGAGTGATTTCTTAAGCAGTGGGTAACCTTTGTCTCTTTCTAGCTTGGAATAACAGCTCGGGTCATCTGCCAACCAAAGAAACGTGTTGAAGGAGACGGACTGAAGTCCTGAGACGTCACTTTTTGATCTACCTACCTGATTAATTGTAGGCAACAGCAGGCAACTACCCCTCATCTTTGCAGTGGTAAAGAACCTGTGTTCCTGTCATCTGGACTGACTATTCAAGGCTATAGACTCTGTGAAGAACTAGTCGTTGGGTTGTCACTCAACACCTGTGACCCCCCCCCACATCATCAACAACGGCTACAATTTCTACAAGACGGTGTCAACCTCAACCAGACACCCCAGCATTACTGTACATATTAGCGTTGAATTCTAATGTCATTTTTCCATTTCATTTTTTCATTTTCTTTAAAGTAGGATGCACATTCATGTTTCAATGTTTTATTTTTGCATTAATAAATAATAAAGGGTTTATTTTTGTGAATTATTTATTTTTCTATTCATTAATTTTCCTGAGGAGTAGCCAGCCTTGGTAATACTGTGTGAAGTTGTTACAGGGCTGAGTAAGTCTTCACATCCAGTATCCCAGGTGGAAACTGACGCCAGGTCTTCCCTCTGTAAAGAAGGTCACTGTCTTGACGACGACTGTTTACATTCTTGTATGAGTTTTTTTCGAGAAAAAATTGTCTAATTTATTCGGACAGGAGATTATGATAGCTGAATATTCACATTTCTCCTGAATGATCTTATGGAAAACGTTGTTTTCTTTGGGAGTCGCTGGAGTTGTTTTATAATAGTTCTTTGTTTGACTTGGATGTAGTAGTCTGAATGCACAGCTTTTCTGACCTGTTGGTTTATACTGGAAACTTCTTGCTCTAAACGCAATGGTCAGCAAATCCCTGAATATCTTAGGAGTAGACTAAACAGTTCTTTTCTTAACTTATATTGATTGTTGAAATAATTGACACAAGTTGATGTGTTTGAAGGCTTTCTGTAAAAGTGAGCTGGTTCTTATTTTCTTGCTAGAGTTCCTTGTCTTTCCCACTGATATTTGTTGTCTTTCTGGCTAATGTTCTTCCTCAAGAATGAATGTTCTGTGCTTCTTTGCTTGTTCCTTCTTTGTTGCCATTTTCTGGTGTGTATTCTTTCCATAACGTAGCTTCTCTTTCAGTTTCCTTCTCCATTTGCGTCCGAGGTGCTTATTTTTCCTGCCTTCTCCAGTGTGTTTTTTTGTGTTTGATTCCTTCTTCAGTGCATATTCCCTTAATTGTTCTTTCCTTGTTTTTTTTCCTGTGTATGTTCTGTTTCTGTGCCTTTGTTTCTCTATTAGTTTTTCTTTTCAGCGAGTTTTAAGTGATTATGTGATTATTAATTTCCATGTAAACCGTAAACATATTTGTGCAAAATATCGTTATTATTCAGATTCATATTACTCTTCTTGTTTTACCAATTCCATAAACTAGTGAACAGAAGTGATTATTTTTGAAAGTAACTTTCAGGTGTTTGTTGACAACAAGCACACTTTTTTAAACAGAGACAAGCAGGTCTCAGGTGTTTGTCTGCAACAAGCACTGCTATGTAAGCAGACACAAGCAGGTCTCAGGTGTTTGTCTGCAACAAGCACTGCTATGTAAGCAGACACAAGCAGGTCTCAGGTGTTTGTCTGCAACAAGCACTGCTATGTAAGCAGACACAAGCAGGTCTCAGGTGTTTGTCTGCAACAAGCACTGCTATGTAAGCAGACACAAGCAGGTCTCAGGTGTTTGTCTGCAACAAGCACTGCTATGTAAGCAGACACAAGCAGGTCTCAGGTGTTTGTCTGCAACAAGCACTGCTATGTAAGCAGACACAAGCAGGTCTCAGGTGTTTGTCTGCAACAAGCACTGCTATGTAAGCAGACACAAGCAGGTCTCAGGTGTTTGTCTGCAACAAGCACTGCTATGTAAGCAGACACAAGCAGGTCTCAGGTGTTTGTCTGCAACAAGCACTGCTATGTAAGCAGACACAAGCAGGTCTCAGGTGTTTGTCTGCAACAAGCACTGCTATGTAAGCAGACACAAGCAGGTCTCAGGTGTTTGTCTGCAACAAGCACTGCTATGTAAGCAGACACAAGCAGGTCTCAGGTGTTTGTCTGCAACAAGCAAGCAGACAAGCAGGTCTCAGGTGTTTGTCTGCAACAAGCACTGCTATGTAAGCAGACACAAGCAGGTCTCAGGTGTTTGTCTGCAACAACAAGCAGACACAAGCAGGTCTCAGGTGTTTGTCTAACAAGCACTGCTATGTAAGCAGACACAAGCAGGTCTCAGGTGTTTGTCTGCAACAAGCACTGCTATGTAAGCAGACACAAGCAGGTCTCAGGTGTTTGTCTGCAACAAGCACTGCTATGTAAGCAGACACAAGCAGGTCTCAGGTGTTTGTCTGCAACAAGCACTGCTATGTAAGCAGACACAAGCAGGTCTCAGGTGTTTGTCTGCAACAAGCACTGCTATGTAAGCAGACACAAGCAGGTCTCAGGTGTTTGTCTGCAACAAGCACTGCTATGTAAGCAGACACAAGCAGGTCTCAGGTTTGTCTGCAACAAGCACTGCTATGTAAGCAGACACAAGCGGGTCTCAGGTGTTTGTCTGCAACAAGCACTGCTATGTAAGCAGACACAAGCGGGTCTCAGGTGCTTGTCTGCAACAAGCACTGCTATGTAAGCAGACACAAGCGGGTCTCAGGTGCTTGTCTGCAACAAGCACTGCTATGTAAGCAGACACAAGCGGGTCTCAGGTGCTTGTAAGTCTCAGGTGTTTGTCTGCAACAAGCACTGCTATGTAAGCAGACACAAGCAGGTCTCAGTGCTATGTAAGCAGACACAAGCAGGTCTCAGGTGATTGTCTGCAACAAGCACTGCTATGTAAGCAGACACAAGCGGGTCTCAGGTGTTTGTCTGCAACATATATGACGTAAGTCATATTCAGCCAGGAGACGTGTCAGCCAGGAGACGTGTCAGCCAGGAGACGTGTCAGCCAGGAGACGTGTCAGCCAGGAGACGTGTCAGCCAGGAGACGTGTCAGCCAGGAGACGTGTCAGCCAGGAGACGTGTCAGCCAGGAGACGTGTCAGCTAGGCTGTAAGATGGTCTGCTAAAATTATTTCTGTCATTAAATCAGGTCCCTCGTATTGGGAAAATTTTTGGAGAGTTTTTGTTGTGTTAGGTAAGACACATATGCAACAGTTAGGTATCTTTATTTCGAAACGTTTCGCCTACACAGTAGGCTTCTTCAGTCGAGTACAGAAAAGTTGATAGAAGCAGAAGAGACTTGAAGACGATGTAATCAGTCCATCACCCTTAAAGTTTTGAGGTGGTCAGTCCCTCAGTCTGGAGAAGAGCATTGTTCCATAGTCTGAAACAATATGGAGTTGAAGTGACAGGAAGGAGCCTTATATAGCGCCAGGAGGTGAGACGTAGGTCACTAGTAGAAGTAAGAACGCAGATGTTGGGAGGTCAGGTCCCTCTCAAATCCAGCCGTTCTCACTAGTAGAGGTTGTCGAAGTTGATTGCAGGTCTGTACCAAGATACCCTTGTGTTGCAGTGTCTGACAGATTGAACATTAAAATGGTATAAAATACCGACAGGTTGTTAGGTAAGACACATATGCAACAGTGAGGGACTGACCACCTCAAAACTTTAAGGGTGATGGACTGATTACATCGTCTTCAAGTCTCTTCTGCTTCTATCAACTTTTCTGTACTCGACTGAAGAAGCCTACTGTGTAGGCGAAACGTTTCGAAATAAAGATACCTAACTGTTGCATATGTGTCTTACCTAACAACCTGTCAGTATTTTATACCATTTTAATGTTCAGTTTTTGTTGTGTTTATAATGGTCAATGATTTTTCTGTCATTAAAGATTTATATCACTGTGAAGACGTTTTGAACACTGCAATATGTATTTATTGAAAAGCTACATAATTATGCTTTTGAATCTGTTGAAGACATTGTAACCAAAGTGACTAACCCAACTGGGAAGCAACTCTTATTTATTGAAAATGTAACATAATGACTATCACTGTAGGAAGAATACCTCTTAAGCCATCGTAACTACTGAACCTTAGTGGCGTCGGTCCTCCTGGAAGGAAACCTATAAAACTACCATAGTTTCTGAACCATAGTGCCTTGAGCCTTCCTTAGAGGAAACATGAAGACTGTTGTAGCTACTGAAGCATTGTACAGAATTTACGTCTCGCTTGCAAACAGACAAGAATAACTAAAATAATTAGACTCATATCTGTACAATTCTTACTTTGGTACCAGCCTGTGCTAGTGAAACAGATCAAAGTCGTACACAGTGTTAGAATTGTAAAATATACTTACGAAGAATATTTAACAATAGTAAAAAAAAGAGAAATACTTTATGCACAGAAAGACTTATGCTACCAGGGTTTCAAATGCACATTAGAGCAAGAAATCACTGACTGCAGGAGGCCTGCTGGCCCATACTAGGCAGGTCCTTTACAATTCATCCCACTAACAAAACATTTGCCCAACCCAATTTTCAATGCCACCCAAGAAATAAGCTCTGATGTGCAAGTCACACTCAAATCCAACCCCTCCCACTCATGTACTTATCCAACCTAGATTTGAAACTACCCAAAGTCCCAGCCTCAATAACCCAACTAGGTAGACTGTTCCACTCATCAACTACCCTATTTCCAAACCAATACTTTCCTATGTCCTTTCTAAATCTAAACTTATCTAATTTAAATCCATTACTGCGGGTTCTCTCTTGGAGAGACATCCTCAAGACCTTATTAATATCCCCTTTATTAATACCTATCTTCCACTTATACACTTCGATCAGGTCTCCCCTCATTCTTCGTCTAACAAGTGAATGTAACTTAAGAGTCTTCAATCTTTCTTCATAAGGAAGATTTCTAATGCTATGTATTAATTTAGTCATCCTACGCTGAATGTTTTCTAACGAATTTATGTCCATTTTGTAATACGGAGACCAGAACTGAGCTGCATAATCTAGGTGAGGCCTTACTAATGATGTATAAAGCTGCAGTATGACCTCTGGACTTCTATTGCTTACACTTCTTGATATAAATCCCAGTAATCTATTTGCCTTATTACGTACGCTTAGGCATTGCTGTCTTGGTTTAAGGTTGCTGCTCACCATAACCCCCAAGTACTTTTCGCAATTTTCGCAATCTGTATGGCTAAGTTCTACATCATTTAACTTATAAGTACTAGGGTTATGGGCACTCCCAAGCTTCAGAACCTTGCATTTATCTACATTGAACTGCATCTGCCACTTTTCTGACCAAGAATAGAGTTTGTTTAAATCCTCCTGAAGTTCCATAACATCTACGTTTGAATCAATTATCCTACCTATCTTTGTGTCATCGGCGAATTTGCTCATATCACTAGTAATTCCCTCATCAAGATCATTGATATATATTATAAACAACAACGGGCCCAAGACTGATCCCTGTGGAACGCCACTTGTTACAGATCCCCACTCGGATTTAACCCCATTTATGGACACTCTCTGCTTCCTGTCAGTGAGCCATGACTCGATCCACGAGAGCACTTTTCCCCCAATGCCATGAGCTGCCACTTTCTTTAACAGTCTATGGTGCGGAACTCTATCAAAAGCCTTACTAAAATCTAAGTAAATAATATCAAATTCTTTATTGTGGTCAACAGCCTCAAAAGCTTTACTGAAGAAAGTTAATAAATTAGTTAGACAAGACCGGCCTCTTGTGAATCCATGCTGAGTATCATTAATCAAGCTATGCTTATCGAGATGGCTTCTTATAATCTCAGCTATAATTGACTCTAGTAATTTGCCTACAATTGAGGTCAGGCTTATTGGGCGGTAATTTGACGGTAACGACTTGTCCCCTGTTTTAAAAATAGGAGTTACATTAGCCATCTTCCACATATCAGACACTACACCTGTTTGAAGAGATAAATTAAAAATATTAGTTAATGGTTCACAGAGTTCCATTTTGCATTCCTTAAGAACCCTTGAAAAAACCTCATCAGGACCCGGCGACTTATTTTGCTTCAGTCTGTCTATCTGCTTCACAACCATCTCACTAGTGACTGTGATGTTACATAATTTATCTTCTTCTAGCCCACTGTAAAAATTAATTACTGGAATATTGTTAGTGTCTTCCTGTGTAAAAACTGAGAGAAAATAATTATTTAAAATCAAGCACATTTCATTCTCTTTGTCAGTAAGGTGCCCATAGTTATTTTTAAGGGGACCTATCTTATCTCTAACTTTTGTTCTATAGACCTGGAAAAAACTTTTTGGGTTAGTTTTAGAATCCCTAGCAACTTTAATTTCATAGTCCCTTTTAGCTTTTCTTATCCCCTTTTTAATGTCCCTCTTAATGTCAATATACTGATTCATAAGATGACCCTCACCTCTTTTGATACGCCTATAAATTCCTTTCTTATGCCCTAGTAGATATTTGAGCCTATTATTCATCCATTTTGGGTCATTTCTATTTGATCTAATTTCTTTATATGGGATAAACGCTCTTTGAGCAGCATGTATAGTGTTCAGAAAACTGTCATATTGATAGCTCTCTTCGTTACCCCAGTCAACAGATGATAAGTGTTCTCTAAGCCCATTGTAATCTGCTAAGCGAAAATCTGGGACTGTTACTGAGTTATCGCTACTATCGTACTTCCATTCAATGCTAAATGTAATTGATTTGTGGTCGCTAGCACCCAGTTCCTCTGAAATTTCTAAATTATTAACAAGGGATTCATTGTTTGCCATAACTAAGTCAAGCAGGTTATTTCCCCTTGTAGGTTCTGTCACAAACTGCTTCAAAAAACAATCCTGAAATACTTCTAAGAAGTCGTATGATTCTAAGTTCCCAGTCAAGAAATTCCAATCAACATGACTAAAGTTAAAGTCTCCTAGAATTACTACATTATCGTGCCTTGTGGCCTTAACAATTTCCTCCCATAGTAGTTTCCCTTGGTCCCTATCTAAGTTTGGGGGACGGTATATCACTCCTAAAATCAGTTTTTCATGCCCCTCTGAAAATTCTATCCAAACAGACTCTGTATGTGTTACTTCAGACTTAATACCCGTTTTTATGCAACAGTTCAAGCGATCTCGGACATACAATGCCACCCCACCCCCCTCCCAATACTTCTATCTTCTTGGAACAATTTAAAACCCTGAATATGACATTCCGCAGGCATGTCCCGACTTTTTGAATTAAACCACGTCTCAGTTAAGGCAAATACATCAATGTTACCTACACTAGCATCTAATCTCAACTCGTCCATCTTATTCCTAGCACTACGGCAATTAGCATAATAAACATTGAAAGACTCTCCTTTCTCTTTACCCTTCCTGCTCATTTCTATTTTTCTACTAAACCTATTACTGTCCTTATCACCCAAGGTCCCTGGCTTTTCAATATCTATCTCGTTCTTATTATTACTAGTTCCCCTAGAACTCGTAATATTACTACACTGGGACTTCACTGTTTTCCTGCCAAAACCCATACCACTAACTATTCCTAGTTTAAAGTCCTAACTGCTCCCTCCACTGCAGTTGCCAGTGCTCCCACCCCACACCTAGATAAGTGAACCCCATCCCTAGCATACATGTCATTTCTGCCATAGAAGAGGTCCCAGTTGTCAATGAATGTTACCGCATTTTCCTTACAGTATTTGTCCAGCCAGCAATTGACACCAATTGCCCTGGACAACCATTCATTTCCAACTCCCCTCCTTGGCAAAATACCACATATGAGAGGGTTCCCACCCTTACTTCTAATTATTTCTATTGCTGACCTATACCTGCTAATCAGGTCCTCACTCCTACGTCTGCCAACATCGTTGCCTCCAGCACTGAGACAGATAATAGGATTGCTCCCATTACCTCTCATGATGTCATCCAGACGGCTAACAATATCCTCCATCCCAGCCCCAGGAAAGCAAACTCTCTGTCTCCTACTCCTGTCCTTCAAGCAGAACGCCCTATCCATATACCTAACTTGGCTATCCCCAACAACAACAATATTCTTACCTTCCTTAATGTCTTTCGTCGTGTCGTTCCCAGTAGTCGATTCACATTCGTCGGGTAGCACTGAGAATGTATTGGATGTTTCCACAACAGTTTCCACGGCAGTCTCTTTCTTCTTCATCGTTTCTACCTTTCCATTCGTCTTCTTGATCGTCAACTTCTTTCCCTGCTGTCCAGCCACTGACCAGTTTCCCTTCTTGACCTGAGGACTCAAAACAGGAGGACTACTCCGAATCTTTTTGTTTTCCTCGGTCAGTCGCCGAATTTCCATATTCGCCAACCTCAATTCTTCCTTAAGCTGTTGGTAAAGTTGCTCGATGGAGGGCATCTTGCTTCAATTCTAGAGAGCGCGCAAACAGGTCTTCACAGAGCCAAGTACACGTCAACCCAGGAATGGTTGTCGAAATCTTTTTTGGTGGTCAGATCGAGACTATCATGATGGTCAACTTTATTACCAGACAGTTACTGATTTTTGGTGTGTATTGTGGACAGATTTATTTGGATAAATATTTTAAATTTGAGAAAAGTACAGATAAGAAAGAGATTCTAGGAGATGCTAAGTGAATGTGATGAGAATGTTGAGTGATGCAAGAAACATGAATATCAGTGTGGGAGACACAGACACTGTTGTGTAAGACGCAGTGGGAAAGTTTGAAGTGTTTGGTGTAAATAGCAGAGTAGAACCTTTAGCTTACGTCAGTGATACAGCAAGAATGTACACATACAAGAACGGTAAAAACACACACAAAATTGGTACAGCAAAACCCAAGAACAGAACATTAGAAAAAACACTGAAGTACAGTTCAGGATAAAAGTGATCTTTACAACAGTTGGTCAGCATCATCTGACCATTTACAGCCAAGAACACTACACTGACTTACAGTAAGTACACTAACATAAAAGACAAGTACAGTAACATGTAAGAATAGCACAGTAACATAAAACAGTACAGTAAAACACGATACGATAAAGAAACACATAAAACAGTATAGTGACACATAAAATGGTATAGTGATATATAAAACGGTAAAGTGAAACATTAAACAGTATAGTGACAAATAAAACATTATAGTAACACATAAAACAGTAAACTGAGACGTAAAACAACATAGTAACACAAAACAGAATAATAACATATAAAACAGTATTAAATAATAATAGAATAATAACATATAAAACAGAACACCAACACAGAAGAACAGTAAAATATAAGAGATGTAAATCTGTGTTACTGTACTGTTCTTCTGTGTTACTGTACAGTCCTCTGTGTTATTGTACTGGTCTTCTGTGTTACTTTACTGTTCTTCTTTGTTACTCTGTTGGTTTTCTCTGTTACTGTACTGTGGTCTTCTGTGTTATTGAGTGGGAATAACACCACCGTGGCTACTGTCAGGGAGGCTGGAGTGGGAATAACACCACCGTGGCTACTGTCAGGGAGGCTGGAGTGGGAATAACACCACCGATGCTACTGTCAGGGAGGCTGGAGTGGGAATAACACCACTGTGGCTACTGTCAGGGAGGCTGGAGTGGGAATAACACCACCGTGGCTACTGTCAGGGAGGCTGGAGTGGGAATAACACCACTGTGGCTACTGTCAGGGAGGCTGGAGTGGGAATAACACCACCGTGGCTACTGTCAGGGAGGCTGGAGTGGGAATAACACCACTGTGGCTACTGTCAGGGAGGCTGGAGTGGGAATAACACCACTGTGGCTACTGTCAGGGAGGCTGGAGTGGGAATAACACCACCCATTTGAATCCAAATCATGAATTATAATAAACTTATTATAATAACTATTATCTGCGACCACTGTTAGCCTCAGAGTTATCTCTGAGTTACCAGACCTTGCCACGTGGAGGCCAGTGGTTCGTCTTTAAGGTCCGCCCCTCCCCTCGCCTTCTCCAGGTTCATG
>NW_027200500.1:0-19999 GCF_038502225.1 Cherax quadricarinatus | reverse complement strand
TAGTAGTCGTAGTCTTGTGATAGTAGTAGTCCTAGTCTGGTGATAGTAGTAGGCCTAGTCTGCTGACAGTAGTAGTCCTAGTCTGGTGACAGTAGTATTCTTGTCTGGTGACAATAGTAGTCCTAGTCTGGTGATAGTAGTAGTCCTAGTCTGGTGATAGTAATTGTCGTAGTCAGTAGTCGTAGTCAGATATGGTAAACACGAGGAAATTAAATCTTCATCAGAGTACAAAACAAATTCTGGCCACAAAATAGAGCGAAACACCAACGTCAAAGACCTGGGAGTGATCATGTCGGAGGATCTCACCTTCAAGGACCACAACATTGTATCAATCGCATCTGCTAGAAAAAATGACAGGATGGATAATGAGAACCAAGCCTATCCGATGTTATCCTGACGCCAAATGACTTCGAACAGGCGATAAATGACATGCCCATGCACTCTGCCCCAGGGCCAGACTCATGGAACTCTGTGTTCATCAAGAACTGCAAGAAGCCCCTATCACGAGCCTTTTCCATCCTATGGAGAGGGAGCATGGACACGGGGGTCGTCCCTCAGTTACTAAAAACAACAGACATAGCCCCACTCCACAAAGGGGGCAGTAAAGCAACAGCAAAGAACTACAGACCAATAGCACTAACATCCCATATCATAAAAATCTTTGAAAGGGTCCTAAGAAGCAAGATCACCACCCATCTAGAAACCCATCAGTTACACAACCCAGGGCAACATGGGTTTAGAACAGGTCGCTCCTGTCTGTCTCAACTACTGGATCACTACGACAAGGTCCTAAATGCACTAGAAGACAAAAAGAATGCAGATGTAATATATACAGACTTTGCAAAAGCCTTCGACAAGTGTGACCATGGCGTAATAGCGCACAAAATGCGCGCTAAAGGAATAACAGGAAAAGTTGGTCGATGGATCTATAATTTCCTCACTAACAGAACACAGAGAGTAGTCGTCAACAGAGTAAAGTCCGAGGCAGCTACGGTGAAAAGCTCTGTTCCACAAGGCACAGTACTAGCTCCCATCTTGTTCCTCATCCTCATATCCGACATAGACAAGGATGTCAGCCACAGCACCGTGTCTTCCTTTGCAGATGACACCCGAATCTGCATGACAGTGTCTTCCATTGCAGACACTGCAAGGCTCCAGGCGGACATCAACAAAATCTTTCAGTGGGCTGCAGAAAACAATATGAAGTTCAACGATGAGAAATTTCAATTACTCAGATATGGTAAACATGAGGAAATTAAATCTTCATCAGAGTACAAAACAAATTCTGGCCACAAAATAGAGCGAAACACCAACGTCAAAGACCTGGGAGTGATTATGTCGGAGGATCTCACCTTCAAGGACCATAACATTGTATCAATCGCATCTGCTAGAAAAATGACAGGATGGATAATGAGAACCTTCAAAACTAGGGAGGCCAAGCCCATGATGACACTCTTCAGGTCACTTGTTCTATCTAGGCTGGAATATTGCTGCACTCTAACAGCACCTTTCAAGGCAGGTGAAATTGCCGACCTAGAAAATGTACAGAGAACTTTCACGGCGCGCATAACGGAGATAAAACACCTCAATTACTGGGAGCGCTTGAGGTTTCTAAACCTGTATTCCCTGGAACGCAGGAGGGAGAGATACATGATTATATACACCTGGAAAATCCTAGAGGGACTAGTACCGAACTTGCACACGAAAATCACTCACTACGAAAGCAAAAGACTTGGCAGACGATGCACCATCCCCCCAATGAAAAGCAGGGGTGTCACTAGCACGTTAAGAGACCATACAATAAGTGTCAGGGGACCGAGACTGTTCAACTGCCTCCCAGCACACATAAGGGGGATTACCAACAGACCCCTGGCAGTCTTCAAGCTGGCACTGGACAAGCACCTAAAGGCAGTTCCTGATCAGCCGGGCTGTGGCTCGTACGTTGGTTTGCGTGCAGCCAGCAGCAACAGCCTGGTTGATCAGGCGCTGATCCACCAGGAGGCCTGGTCACAGACCGGGCCGCGGGGGCGTTGACCCCCGAAACTCTCTCCAGGTAAACTCCAGTCCTAGTCTAGTGAGAGTAGTCGTCCTAGTCTGGTGATAGTAGTAGTTTTTTTAGTCTGGTGATAGTAGTAGTCCAGGTCTGGTGATAGTAGTAGTCATAGTCTGATGATAGTAGTAGTCCTAGTCTGGTAATAGTAGTAGTTCTAGTATGGTGATAGTAATAGTCGTAGTCTGGTGACAGTAGTAGTCCTAGTCTGGTGATAGTAGTAGTTCTAATCTGGTGATAGTCGTAGTCGTAGTCTGGTGATAGTAGTAGTTCTAGTCTGGTGATAGTAGTAGTCCTTGTCTGGTGATAGTAGTCCTAGTCTGGTGATAGTAGTAGTCCTAGTCTGGTGATAGTAGTAGTCCAGGTCTGGTGATAGTAGTAGTCATAGTCTGATGATAGTAGTAGTCCTAGCCTGGTGATAGTAGTAGTTCTAGTCTGGTGATAGTAGTAGTCATAGTCTGGTGATAGTAGTAGTCCTAGTCTGGTGATAGTAGTTGTCCTAGTCTGGTGATAGTAGTGGTTCTAGTGTGATGATAGTAGTATTCCTAGTCTGGTGATAGTAATAGTCCTAGTCTGGTGATAGTAGTAGTCCTAGTCTGATGATAGTAGTAGTTCTAGTCTGGCGATAGCAGTAGTCCTTATCTGGTGATAGCAGTAGTCCTAGTCTGGTGATAGTAGTAGTCCTAGTCTGGTGATAGCAGTAGGCCTAGTTTGGTTACAGTAGTAGTCCTAGACTAGTGATAGTAGTTGTCCAATTCTGGTGATAGTAGTAGGCCTAGTCTGGTTACATTAGTAGTCGTGGTCTGGTGATGGAGTAGTCCTCGTCTTGTGATATTAATAGTTGTAGCCTGGTGATAGTAGTAGTCCTAGTCTGGTGATAGTAGTAGTCCTAGTCTGGTGATAGTAGTAGTCCTAGTCTGTTGATAGTAGTAGGCCTAGTTTGGTTACAGCAGTAGTCGTAGCCTGGTGATAGCAGCAGTTCTAGTCTGGTGATAATAATAGTCGTAGTCTGGTGATAGTAGTAGTCCTAGTCTGGTGATAGTAGTAGGCCTAGTCTGGTTATAGTAGTAGTCGTAGTCTGGTGATAGTAGTAGTCCTAGTCTAGTGATAGTAGTAGGCCTAGTCTGCTGACAGTAGTAGTCCTGGTCTGGTGACAGTAGTATTCTTGTCTGGTGACAATAGTAGTCCTAGTCTGTTGATAGTAGTAGTCCTACTCTGGTGATAGTAATAGTCGTAGTCTGGTGACAGTAGTAGTCCTAGTCTGGTAATAGTAGTAGTTCTAGTATGGTGATAGTAATAGTCGTAGTCTGGTGACAGTAGTAGTCCTAGTCTGGTGATAGTAGTAGTTCTAATCTGGTGATAGTCGTAGTCGTAGTCTGGTGATAGTAGTAGTTCTAGTCTGGTGATAGTAGTAGTCCTTGTCGGGTGATAGTAGTCCTAGTCTGGTGATAGTAGTAGTTTTTTTAGTCTGGTGATAGTAGTAGTCCAGGTCTGGTGATAGTAGTAGTCATAGTCTGATGATAGTAGTAGTCCTAGCCTGGTGATAGTAGTAGTTCTAGTCTGGTGATAGTAGTAGTCATAGTCTGGTGATAGTAGTAGTCCTAGTCTGGTGATAGTAGTTGTCCTAGTCTGGTGATAGTAGTGGTTCTAGTGTGATGATAGTAGTATTCCTAGTCTGGTGATAGTAATAGTCCTAGTCTTGTGATAGTAGTAGTCCTAGTCTGATGATAGTAGTAGTTCTAGTCTGGCGATAGCAGTAGTCCTTATCTGGTGATAGCAGTAGTCCTAGTCTGGTGATAGTAGTAGTCCTTGTCTGGTGATAGCAGTAGGCCTAGTTTGGTTACAGTAGTAGTCCTAGACTAGTGATAGTAGTTGTCCAATTCTGGTGATAGTAGTAGGCCTAGTCTGGTTACATTAGTAGTCGTGGTCTGGTGATGGAGTAGTCCTCGTCTTGTGATATTAATAGTCGTAGCCTGGTGATAGTAGTAGTCCTAGTCTGGTGATAGTAGTAGTCCTAGTCTGGTGATAGTAGTAGTCCTAGTCTGTTGATAGTAGTAGGCCTAGTTTGGTTACAGCAGTAGTCGTAGCCTGGTGATAGCAGCAGTTCTAGTCTGGTGATAATAATAGTCGTAGTCTGGTGATAGTAGTAGTCCTAGTCTGGTGATAGTAGTAGGCCTAGTCTGGTTATAGTAGTAGTCGTAGTCTGGTGATAGTAGTAGTCCTAGTCTAGTGATAGTAGTAGGCCTAGTCTGCTGACAGTAGTAGTCCTGGTCTGGTGACAGTAGTATTCTTGTCTGGTGTCAATAGTAGTCCTAGTCTGTTGATAGTAGTAATCCTACTCTGGTGATAGTAATAGTCGTAGTCTGGTGACAGTAGTAGTCCTAGTCTGGTGATAGTAGTAGGCCTAGTCTGGTGACAGTAGTAGTCCTATTCTGGTGATAGTAGTAGTTCTAGTCTGGTGATAGTAGTAGTCCTATTCTGGTGATAGTAGTAGGCCTAGTCTGATTACAGCAGCAGTCGTAGTCTGGTGATAGTAGTAGTCCTAGTCTGGTGATAGTTATAGTCGTAGTCTGGTGACAGCAGTAGTCCTAGTCTGGTGATAGTAGTAGTCCTAGTCTGGTGATAGTAGTAGTTCTAGACTGGTGATAGTAGTAGTCTTAGTCTGGTGAGAGCAGGAGTCCTAGTCTGGTGATAGCAGTAGTCCTAGTCTGGTGATAGTAGTAGTCCTAGTCTGGTGATAGTAGTAGTCCTAGTCTGGTGATAGTAGTAGTCCTAGTCTGGTGGCAGTAGTAGTCCTAGTCTGTTGATAGTAGTAGGCCTAGTCTGGTTACAGCAGTAGTCGTAGTCTGGTGATAGTAGTAGTTCTAGTCTGGTGAAAGTAATAGTCGTAGTCTGGTGATAGTAGTAGTCTTAGTCTGGTGATAGTAGTAGGCCTAGTCTAGTTACAGTAGTAGTCGCAGTCTGGTGATAGTAGTAGTCCTAGTCTGGTGATAGTAGTAGGCCTGGTCTGCTGACAGTAGTAGTCCTAGTCTGGTGACAGTAGTAGTCCTAGTCTGGTGACAGTAGTAATCCTAGTCTGGTGATAGCAGTAGTCCTAGTCTGGTGATAGTAATAGTCGCAGTCTGGTGATAGTAGTAGTCCTAGTCTGGTGATAGTAGTACGCCTAGTCTGGTGACAGTAGTAGTCGTAGTCTGGTGATAGTAGTAGTCCTAGTCTGGTGATAGTAGTAGGCCAAGTCTGATTACAGCAGTAGTCGTAGTCTGATGATAGTATTAATCCTAGTCTGGTGATAGTAATAGTCGTAGTCTGGTGATAGTAGTAGTCCTATTCTGGTGATAGTAGCAGGCCTCGTCTGATTACAGTAGTAGTCGTAGGCTGGTGATAGTAGTAGTCCTAGTCTGGTGATAATAATAGTCCTTGTCTGGTGATAGTAGTAGCTTCAGTCTGGTGATAGTAGTAGTCCTAGTCTGGCGATAGTAGTAGTCCTAGTCTGGTGATAGTAGTAGTCCTAGTCTGGTGATAGTAGAAGTTCTAGTCTTGTGATAGTAGTCCTAGTCTGGTGATAGTAATAGTCGCAGTCTGGTGATAGTAGTAGTCCTAGTCTGGTGATAGTAGTACGCCTAGTCTGGTGACAGTAGTAGTCGTAGTCTGGTGATAGTAGTAGTCCTAGTCTGGTGATAGTAGTAGGCCAAGTCTGATTACAGCAGTAGTCGTAGTCTGGTGATAGTATTAGTCCTAGTCTGGTGATAGTAATAGTCGTAGTCTGGTGATAGTAGTAGTCCTAGTCTGATTACAGTAGTAGTCGTAGGCTGGTGATAGTAGTAGTCCTAGTCTGGTGATAATAGTAGTCCTAGTCTGGTGATAGTAGTAGTTTCAGTCTGGTGATAGTAGTAGTCCTAGTCTGGTGATAGTAGTAGTTCTAGTCTGGTGATAGTAGAAGTCCTAGTCTGGTGATAGTAGTAGTCTAGTCTGGTGATAGTAGTAGTCCTAGTCTGGTGATAGTAGTAGTTCTAGTCTGGTGATAGTAGTAGTCCTAGTCTGGTGATAGTAGTAGTCCTAGTCTGGTGATAGTAGTAGTAGTTTGGTGATAGTAGTAGTTGTTTGGTGATAGTAGTAGTTGTTTGGTGATAGTAGTAGTTGTTTGGTGATAGTAGTAGTTGTTTGGTGATAGTAGTAGTTGTTTGGTGATAGTAGTAGTTGTTTGGTGATAGTAGTAGTAGTTTGGTGATAGTAGTAGTTGTTTGGTGATAGTAGTAGTTGTTTGGTGATAGTAGTAGTTGTTTGGTGATAGTAGTAGTCCTTGTCTGGTGATAGTAGTAGTTCTAGTCTGGTGATAGTAGTAGTAGTCATAGTCTGGTGATAGTAGTAGTCCTAGTCTGGTGATAGTAGTAGTCCTAGTCTGGTGATAGTAGTAGTTCTAGTCTGGTGATAGTAGTAGTCCTAGTCTGGTGATAGTAGCAGTTCTAGTTTGGTGATAGTAGTAGTCCTAGTCTGGTGATATTAGTAGTCCTAGTCTGGTGATAGTAGTAGGCCTAGTCTGGTGATAGTAATAGTCCTAGTCTGGTTACAGTAGTAGTCCTAGTCTGATGATGGTAGTATTCCTAGTCTGGTGATAGCAGTAGTCCTAGTCTGGTGATAGTAGTAGTCCTATTCTGGTGATAGTAGTAGTCCTAGTCTGGTGATAGTAGTAGTCTTAGTCTGGTGATAGTAGTAGTCCTAGTCTGGTGATAGTAGTAGTCCTAGTCTGGTGATAGTAGTAGGCCTAGTCTGGTGATAGAATATTCCTAGTCTGGTTACAGTAGTAGTCCTAGTCTGGTGATGGTAGTAGTCCTAGTCTGGTGATAGCAGTAGTCCTAGTCTGGTGATAGTAGTAGTCCTATTCTGGTGATAGTAGTAGTCCTAGTCTGGTGATAGTAGTAGTCCTAGTTTAGCGATAGTAGTAGGCCTAGTCTGGTGATAGTAATATTCTTAGTCTGGTTGCAGTAGTAGTCCTAGTCTGGTGATAGTAGTAGGCCTAGTCTGGTGATAGTAATAATCCTAGTCTGATAACAGTAGTAGTTTTAGTCTGGCGATAGTAGTAGGCCTAGTCTGGTTACAGTAGTAGCCACAGTCTGGTGATAGTAGTAGGCCTAGTCTGGTTACAGTAGTAGTCGTAGTCTGGTGATAGTAGTAGGCCTAGTCTGGGTACAGTATTAGTCGTAGTCTGGTGATAGTAGTAAGCCTAGTCTGGTTACAGTAATAGTCGTAGTCTGGTGATAGTAGGCCTAATCTGGTGATAGTAGTAGTCCTAGTCTGGTGAGAGTAGTAGGCATAGTCTGGTGATAGTAGTAAGCCTAGTCTGGTTACAGTAATAGTCGTAGTCTAGTGATAGTAGTAGTCCTAGTCTGGTGACAGTAGTAGTCCTAGTCTGGTGATAGTAGTAGTCCTAGTCTGGTGATAGTAGTAGTCCTAGTCTGGTGATAGTAGTAGTCCTAGTCTGGTGACAGTAGTAGTCCTAGTCTGGTGATAGTAGTAGTCCTAGTCTGGTGATAGTAGTAGTCTTAGTCTGGTGATAGTAGTAGTCCTAGTCTGGTGATAGTAGTAGTCCTAGTCTGGTGATAGTAGTAGTCCTAGTCTGGTGATAGTAGTAGTCCTAGTCTGGTGATAGTAGTAGTCCTAGTTTGGTGATAGCAGTAGGCCTAGTCTGGTGATAGTAATAGTCCTAGTCTGGTTACAGTAGTAGTCCTAGTCTGGTGATGGTAGTAGTCCTAGTCTGGTGATAGCAGTAGTCTTAGTCTGGTGATAGTAGTAGTCCTATTCTGGTGATAGTAGTAGTCCTAGTCTCGTGATAGTAGTAGTCCTAGTTTAGCGATAGTAGTAGGCCTAGTCTGGTTACAGTAGTAGTCCTAGTCTGGTGATGGTAGTAGTCCTAGTCTGGTGATAGCAGTAGTCCTAGTCTGGTGATAGTAATAGTCCTAGTCTGGTTACAGTAGTAGTTTTCGTCTGGCGATAGTAGTAGGCCTAGTCTGGTGATAGTAGTAGTCCTAGTCTGGTGATAGTAGTAGTCCTAGTCTGGTGATAGCAGTAGTCCTAGTCTGGTGGCAGTAGTAGTCCTAGTCTGGTGATAGTAGTAGTCCTAGTCTGGTGATAGCAGTAGTCCTAGTCTGGTGATAGTAGTAGTCCTAGTCTGGTGACAGTAGTAGTCCTAGTCTGGTGACAGTAGTAGTTCTAGTCTGGTGACAGTAGTAGTCCTAGTCTGGTGATAGTAGTAGTCCTAGTCTGGTGATAGTAGTAGTCCTAGTCTGGTGATAGTAGTAGTCCTAGTCTGGTGACAGTAGTAGTCCTAGTCTGGTGATAGTAGTAGTCCTAGTCTGGTGACAGTAGTAGTCCTAGTCTGGTGATAGTAGTAGTCCTAGTCTGGTGATAGTAGTAGTCCTAGTCTGGTGACAGTAGTAGTCCTAGTCTGGTGACAGTAGTAGTTCTAGTCTGGTGACAGTAGTAGTCCTAGTCTGGTGACAGTAGTAGTTATAGTCCTAGTCTGGTGATAGTAGTAGTCCTTGTCTGGTGATAGTAGTAGTCCTAGTCTGGTGATAGTAGTAGTCCTAGTCTGGTGATAGTAGTAGTCCTAGTCTGGTGATAGTAGTAGTCCTAGTCTGGTGATAGTAGTAGTCCTAGTCTGGTGATAGTAGTAGTCCTAGTCTGGTGATAGTAGTAGTCCTAGTCTGGTGATAGTAGTAGTCCTAGTCTGGTGACAGTAGTAGTCCTAGTCTGGTGATAGTAGTAGTCCTAGTCTGGTGACAGTAGTAGTCCTAGTCTGGTGATAGTAGTAGTCCTAGTCTGGTGATAGTAGTAGTCCTAGTCTGGTGATAGTAGTAGTCCTAGTCTGGTGACAGTAGTAGTCCTAGTCTGGTGATAGTAGTAGTCCTAGTCTGGTGACAGTAGTAGTCCTAGTCTGGTGATAGTAGTAGTCCTAGTCTGGTGATAGTAGTAGTCCTAGTCTGGTGATAGTAGTAGTCCTAGTCTGGTGACAGTAGTAGTCCTAGTCTGGTGATAGTAGTAGTCCTAGTGTAGTAGTCCTAGCCTGGTGATAGTAGTAGTCCTAGTTTGGTGATAGTAATAGTCCTAGTCTGGTGACAGTAGTAGTCCTAGTCTGGTGATAGCAGTAGTCCTAGTCTGGTGATAGTAGTAGTCCTAGTCTGGTGATAGTAGTAGTCCTAGTCTGGTGATAGTAGTAGTCCTAGTCTGGTGACAGTAGTAGTCCTAGTCTGGTGATAGTAGTAGTCCTAGTCTGGTGATAGTAGTAGTCCTAGTCTGGTGATAGCAGTAGTCCTAGTCTGGTGGCAGTAGTAGTCCTAGTCTGGTGATAGTAGTAGTCCTAGTCTGGTGATAGCAGTAGTCCTAGTCTGGTGATAGTAGTAGTCCTAGTCTGGTGACAGTAGTAGTCCTAGTCTGGTGATAGCAGTAGTCCTAGTCTGGTGACAGTAGTCCTAGTCTGGTGATAGTAGTAGTCCTAGTCTGGTGATAGTAGTAGTCCAGTCTGGTGATAGTAGTAGTCCTAGTCTGGCGATAGTAGTAGTCCTAGTCTGGTGATAGTAGTAGTCCTAGTCTGGTGATAGTAGAAGTCCTAGTCTGTGATAGTAGTAGTCCTACTCTGGTGATAGTAATAGTCGTAGTCTGGTGACAGTAGTAGTCCTAGTCTGGTGATAGTAGTACGCCTAGTCTGGTGACAGTAGTAGTCGTAGTCTGGTGATAGTAGTAGTCATAGTCTGGTGATAGTAGTAGGCCAAGTCTGATTACAGCAGTAGTCGTAGTCTGGTGATAGTATTAGTCCTAGTCTGGTGATAGTAATAGTCGTAGTCTGGTGATAGTAGTAGTCCTATTGTGGTGATAGTAGCAGGCCTCGTCTGATTACAGTAGTAGTCGTAGGCTGGTGATAGTAGTAGTCCTAGTCTGGTGATAATAGTAGTCCTAGTCTGGTGATAGTAGTAGTTTCAGTCTGGTGATAGTAGTAGTCCTAGTCTGGCGATAGTAGTAGTCCTAGTCTGGTGATAGTAGTAGTCCTAGTCTGGTGATAGTAGAAGTTCTAGTCTTGTGATAGTAGTAGTCCTAGTCTGGTGATAGTATTAGTTCTAGTCTAGTGATAGTAGTAGTCTTAGTCTGGCGATAGTAGTAGTCCTAGTCTGGTGATAGTAGTAATCCTAGTCTGGTGATAGTAGTAGTCCTAGTCTGGTGATAGTAGTAGTTCTAGTCTGGTGATAGTAGAAGTCCTAGTCTGGTGATAGTATTAGTTCTAGTCTGGTGATAGTAGTAGTCGTAGTCTGGTGATAGTAGTAGTTCTAGTTTGGTGATAGTAGTAATCCTAGTCTGGTGATAGTAGTAGTCCTAGTCTGGTGATAGTAGTAGTCCTAGTCTGGTGATAGTAGTAGTCCTAGTCTGGTGATAGTAGTAGTCCTAGTCTGGTGATAGTAGTAGTTCTAGTCTGGTGATAGTAGTAGTCCTAGTCTGGTGATAGTAGTAGTCCTAGTCTGGTGATAGTAGTAGTCCTAGTCTGGTGATAGTAGTA
This sequence comes from Cherax quadricarinatus, assembly GCF_038502225.1. Classification (NCBI taxonomy): domain Eukaryota; kingdom Metazoa; phylum Arthropoda; class Malacostraca; order Decapoda; family Parastacidae; genus Cherax; species Cherax quadricarinatus. Next base: position 9,407 of record NW_027200500.1, on the reverse strand, counting down.
GTCCTAGTCTGGTGATAGTAGTAGTCCTAGTCTGGTGATAGTAGTAGTCCTAGTCTGGTGATAGTAGTAGTCCTAGTCTGGTGATAGTAGTAGTTCTAGTCTGGTGATAGTAGTAGTTCTAGTTTGGTGATAGTAGTAATCCTAGTCTGGTGATAGTAGTAGTCCTAGTCTGATGATAGTAGTAGTAGTCCTTGTCTGGTGATAGTAGTAGTCCTAGTCTGGTGATAGTAGTAGTCCTTGTCTGGTGATAGTAGTAGTTCTAGTCTGGTGATAGTAGTAGTAGTCATAGTCTGGTGATAGTAGTAGTCCTAGTCTGGTGATAGTAGTAGTAGTCTGGTGATAGTCCTAGTAGTCATAGTCTGGTGATAGTAGTAGTCCTAGTCTGGTGATAGTAGTAATCCTAGTCTGGTGATATTAGTAGTTCTAGTCTGGTGATAGTAGTAGTCCTAGTCTGGTGATAGTAGTAGTTCTATTCTGGTGATAGTAGTAGTCCTAGTCTGGTGATAGTAGTAGTCCTAGTCTGGTGATAGTAGTAGGCCTAGTCTGGTGATAGTAATAGTCCTAGTCTGGTTACAGTAGTAGTTCTAGTCTGGTGATGGTAGTAGTCCTAGTCTGGTGATAGCAGTAGTCCTAGTCTGGTGATAGTAGTAGTCCTATTCTGGTGATAGTAGTAGTCCTAGTCTCGTGATAGTAGTAGTCCTAGTCTGGTGATAGTAGTAGTCCTAGTCTGGTGGTAGTAGTAGTCTTAGTCTGGTGATAGTAGTAGTCCTAGTTTGGTGATTGTAGTAGGCCTAGTCTGGTGATAGTAATAGTTCTAGTCTGGTTACAGTAGTAGTCCTAGCCTGGTGATGGTAGTAGTCCTAGTCTGGTGATAGCAGTAGTCCTAGTCTGATGATAGTAGTAGTCCTATTCTGGTGATAGTAGTAGTCCTAGTCTGGTGATAGTAGTAGTCCTAGTCTGGTGATAATCGTAGGCCTAATCTGGTGATAGTAATAGTCTTAGTCTGGTTGCAGTAGTAATCCTAGTCTGGTGATAGTAGTAAGCCTATTCTGGTGATAGTAATAGTCCTTGTCTGATTACAGTAGTAGTCCTAGTCTGGTGATAGTAGAAGGCCTAGTCTGGTGATAGTAATAGCCCTAGTCTGGTTACAGTAGTACTCCTAGTCTGGCGATAGTCGTAGGCCTAGTCTGGTTACAGTAGTAGCCCCAGTCTGGTGATAGTAGTAGGCCTAGTCTGGTTACAGTAGTAGTCGTAGTCTGGTGATAGTAGTAGACCTAGTCTGGTTACAGTAGTAGTCGTAGTCTGGTGATAGTAGTAGTCTTATTCTGGTGATAGTAGTAGTCCTAGTCTGGTGATAGTAGTAGTCCTAGTCTGGTGAGAGTAGTAGGCATAGTCTGGTGATAGTAGTAAGCCTAGTCTGGTTACAGTAGTAGTCCTAGTCTGGTGATAGTAGTAGTCCTAGTCTGCTTACAGTAGTAGTCCTAGTTTGGTGATAGTAGTAGTCCTAGTCTGGTGGTACTAGTAGTCCTAGTCTGGTGATAGTAGTAGTCCTAGTCTGGTGGCAATAGTAGTTCTAGTCTGATGACAGTAGTAGTCCTAGTCTTGTGACAGTAGTAGTTATAGTCCTAGTCTGGTGATAGTAATAGTCCTTGTCTGGTGATAGTAGTAGTCCTAGTCTGGTGATAGTAGTAGTCCTAGTCTGGTGATAGTAGTAGTCCTAGTCTGGTGATAGTAGTAGTCCTAGTCTGGTGATAGTAGTAGTCCTAGTCTGGTGATAGTAGTAGTCCTAGTCTGGTGATAGTAGTAGTCCTAGTCTGGTGATAGTAGTAGTTCTAGTGTGGTGACAGTAGTAGTCCTAGTCTGGTGATAGTAGTAGTCCTAGTTTGGTGACAGTAGTAGTCCTAGTCTGGCGATAGTAGTAGTCCTAGTCTTGTGATAGTAGTAGTCCTAGTTTGGTGATAGGAGTAAGCCTAGTATAGTTACAGTAGTAGTCCTAGTCTGGTGATAGTAGTAGTCCTAGTCTGGTGACAGTAGTAGTCCTAGTCTGGTGATAGTAGTAGTCCTAGTCTGGTGATAGTAGTAGTCCTAGTTTGGTGATAGTAGTAGTCCTAGTCTGGTGACAGTAGTAGTCCTAGTCTGGTGATAGTAGTAGTCCTAGTCTTGTGATAGTAGTAGTCCTAGCCTGGTGATAGTAGTAGTCCTAGTTTGGTGATAGTAGTCCTAGTCTGGTGACAGTAGTAGTCCTAGTCTGTTGATTGTAGTAGTCCTAATCTTGTGATAGTAGTAGTCCTAGCCTGGTGATAGTAGTAGTCCTAATTTGGTGATAGTAGTAGTCCTAGTCTGGTGACAGTAGTAGTCCTAGTCTGGTGATAGTAGTAGTCCTAGTCTTGTGATAGTAGTAGTCCTAGCCTGGTGATAGTAGTAGTCATAGTTTGGTGACAGTAGTAGTCCTAGTCTGGCGATAGTAGTAGTCCTAGTCTTGTGATAGTAGTATTCCTAGCCTGGTGATAGTAGTAGTCCTAGTTTGGTGATAGTAGTAGTCCTAGTCTGGTGACAGTAGTATTCCTAGTCTGGTGATAGTAGTAGTCCTAGTCTTGTGATAGTAGTAGTCCTAGCCTGGTGATAGTAGTAGTCCTAGTCTGGTGATAGTAGTATTCTTAGTCTGGTGACAGTAGTAGTCCTAGTCTGGTGACAATAGTAATCGTAATCACACTGACCTACTGTTAAGCATGTAAGAACCCCCCTCCCCCTTTCCCCTTGCGTGTTTAGCGTTTGCCCCTTCATTCTTACCCATCTTTCTATCCCCCTTTCCTTGCCCCTCCCCTCCTACCCTCTCCTCCCCCTTACACACCTGTTCGTCATCAAGTCAGGTGAGATGCTAATCTCCGGGGAGGTGGAGGAGGGGCTAGACTCACACTGTGACCTCAGGTCACTTCCCCTCTCCTCCCTAGAGGTCTCTGTAGGTCACTCACTACATGCAATAATAATAATAATAATAATAATAATAATAATAATAATAATAATAATAATAAGAATAAGAATAATAATGCCTGGTGTAAGGGGCTAGTAATTCCTTCTCCTGTAGAAACCACTAGATAACCTAAATGAGGATATGACGGATGATATGACGGAGATGACTGCCTTTGTTATGGCTGAAAAGAAGTTGGATATTCTGGCTCTAAGTGAAACAAAGGTGATTGTGAGTTTTAATGGAGAGAAATAAATGAGATTAAGTCATGAGTGATTGAGAGAGTTAGAACTATGGAAGGGGTAGCAATAATGTTGAAGGATCAGTTATGGAAGGAGAAGTGGGAATATAAATATATAAATTCAAGGATTATGTGGATTAAAATAAGGGCTGGATGCGAGAAGTGGGTCATAATAAGTGTGTTTACATCTGGAGAGCAAAAGAGTGTAGAGGAGAGACAGAGATTTTGAGAGATGTTAAGGGAGTGTGTAGGAACTTTTGAACTAAGTGAGAGAGTAATTGAGGTAGGGGACATAAGTGCTAAAATAGGAGAAACATTTAGAGAGGGTGTGGTAGGTAAGTTTTGGGTGCCAGTTGTAAATGATAATGGGAAGCACTTGACTGAACTTTGTATAGAAAGAGGTATGGTTATAGATAATACATATTTTAAGAAAAAGAGTTTAAATTTGATGTAGGGAGTAATGACAGTAGTCTGTTGGACTACGTATTGGCAGATAAAAGACTGTTGAGTAGACTTCAGGATGTACATGTTTATAGAGGGGCCACAGATATATCAAATCACTTTCTAGTTGTAGCTACACTGAGAGTAAAAGGTAGATGGGATACAAGGAGAATAGAAGCATCAGGGAAGAGAGAGGTGAAGGTTTATAAACTAAAAGAGGAGGCAGTTAGGGTAAGATATTAACAGCTATTGGAGGATAGATGGGCTAATGAGAGCATAGGCAATGGGGTCGAAGAGGTATAGGGTAGGTTTAAAAATGTAGTGTTAGAGTGTTCAGCAGAAGTTTGTGGTTACAGGAAAGTGGGTGCGGGAGGGAAGAGGAGCGATTGGTGGAATGATGATGTAAAGAGAGTAGTAAGGGAGAAAAAGTTAGCATATGAGAAGTTTTTACAAAGTAGAAGTGATACAAGGAGGGAAGAGTATATGTAGAGGAAAAAAGAGATTAAGAGAGTGGTGAAGCAATGTAAAAGAAGGGCAAAAGCTGAGATAATCAGTCCCTCAGCTGAGGGACTGATTATCTCAGCTGAGGGACTGATTATCTCAGCTGAGGGACTGATTATCTCAGCTGAGGGACTGATTATCTCAGCTGAGGGACTGATTACCTAGTCTTGTGTACACAGTTGCACAGTCTTCACATTATGTCCTTGACTTTGTATTTATGAAGTCACTGGCTGGTGAAACGTCTACAATAAAGACACCCAGATGTTGTACACGTGTGTGTGTGTAATTCTCTTGAGGGTTGTGTGTACCATACATGTACAACCAGACTGTCCTGGTTCATGCTGCTTCAACTTTGTGATATTCGTCAGATAATAAGTTATCTGGTGACACCGACACCAGACAACATAGTACTGTAGACTACAGCATCACCTAGCTAACAACACAGGAGTCACAGCATCACCTAGCTAACAACACAGGAGTCACAGCATCACCTAGCTAACAACACAGGAGTCACGTCATCACCTAGCTAACAACACAGGAGTCACAGCATCACCTAGCTAACAACACAGGAGTCACAGCATCACCTAGCTAACAACACAGGAGTCACAGCATCACCTAGCTAACAACACAGGAGTCACAGCATCACCTAGCTAACAACACAGGAGTCACGTCATCACCTAACAACACAGGAGTCACAGCATCACCTAGCTAACAACACAGGAGTCACAGCATCACCTAGCTAACAACACAGGAGTCACAGCATCACCTAGCTAACAACACAGGAGTCACGTCATCACCTACCTAACAACACAGGAGTCACGTCATCACCTACCTAACAACACAGGAGTCACGTCATCACCTACCTAACAACACAGGAGTCACGTCATCACCTACCTAACAACACAGGAGTCACGTCATCACCTACCTAACAACACAGGAGTCACGTCATCACCTACCTAACAACACAGGAGTCACGTCATCACCTAACAACACAGGAGTCACGTCATCACCTACCTAACAACACAGGAGTCACGTCATCACCTACCTAACAACACAGGAGTCACGTCATCACCTAGCTAACAACACAGGAGTCACGTCATCACCTAGCTAACAACACAGGAGTCACGTGATCACCTAGCTAACAACACAGGAGTCACGTCACCTACCTAACAACACAGGAGTCACGTGATCACCTAGCTAACAACACAGGAGTCACGTGACATCACCTAGCTAACAACACAGGAGTCACGTCATCACCTAGCTAACAACACAGGAGTCACGTGATCACCTAGCTAACAACACAGGAGTCACGTCACCTACCTAACAACACAGGAGTCACGTGATCACCTAGCTAACAACACAGGAGTCACGTCATCACCTAGCTAACAACACAGGAGTCACGTGATCACCTAGCTAACAACACAGGAGTCACGTGATCACCTAGCTAACAACACAGGAGTCACGTGATCACCTAGCTAACAACACAGGAGTCACGTGATCACATAGCTAACAACACAGGAGTCACGTGACCACCTAGCTAACAACACAGGAGTCACGTGACCACCTAGCTAACAACACAGGAGTCACGTGACCACCTAGCTAACAACACAGGAGTCACGTGATCACCTAGCTAACAACACAGGAGTCACGTGACCACCTAGCTAACAACACAGGAGTCACGTGACCACCTAGCTAACAACACAGGAGTCACGTGACCACCTAGCTAACAACACAGGAGTCACGTGACCACCTAGCTAACAACACAGGAGTCACGTGACCACCTAGCTAACAACACAGGAGTCACGTGACCACCTAGCTAACAACACAGGAGTCACGTGACCACCTAGCTAACAACACAGGAGTCACGTGACCACCTAGCTAACAACACAGGAGTCACGTGACCACCTAGCTAACAACACAGGAGTCACGTGACCACCTAGCTAACAACACAGGAGTCACGTGACCACCTAGCTAACAACACAGGAGTCACGTGATCACCTAGCTAACAACACAGGAGTCACGTGACCACCTAGCTAACAACACAGGAGTCACGTGACCACCTAGCTAACAACACAGGAGTCACGTGACCACCTAGCTAACAACACAGGAGTCACGTGACCACCTAGCTAACAACACAGGAGTCACGTGACCACCTAGCTCACAACACAGGAGTCACGTGATCACCTAGCTAACAACACAGGAGTCACGTCATCCACCTAGCTAACAACACAGGAGTCACGTGACCACCTAGCTAACAACACAGGAGTCACGTGACCACCTAGCTAACAACACAGGAGTCACGTGACCACCTAGCTAACAACACAGGAGTCACGTGACCACCTAGCTAACAACACAGGAGTCACGTGACCACCTAGCTAACAACACAGGAATCACGTGACCACCTAGCTAACACAGGAGTCACGTCATCACCTAACAACACAGGAGTCACGTCATCACCTAGCTAACAACACAGGAGTCACGTCATCACCTAGCTAACAACACAGGAGTCACGTCATCACCTAACAACACAGGAGTCACGTCATCACCTAGCTAACAACACAGGAGTCACGTCATCACCTAACAACACAGGAGTCACGTCATCACCTAGCTAACAACACAGGAGTCACGTCATCACCTAGCTAACAACACAGGAGTCACGTCATCACCTACCTAACAACACAGAAGTCACGTCATCACCTAGCTAACAACACAGGAGTCACGTCATCACCTAGCTAACAACACAGGAGTCACAGCATCACCTAGCTAACAACACAGGAGTCACGTCATCACCTAGCTAACAACACAGGAGTCACGTCATCACCTAGCTAACAACACAGGAGTCACGTCATCACCTAGCTAACAACACAGGAGTCACGTCATCACCTAGCTAACAACACAGGAGTCACGTCATCACCTAGCTAACAACACAGGAGTCACGTCATCACCTAGCTAACAACACAGGAGTCACGTCATCACCTACCTAACAACACAGGAGTCACGTCATCACCTAGCTAACAACACAGGAGCCACGTCATCACCTAGCTAACAACACAGGAGTCACGTCATCACCTACCTAACAACACAGGAGTCACGTCATCACCTAGCTAACAACACAGGAGTCACGTCATCACCTAGCTAACAACACAGGAGTCACGTCATCACCTAGCTAACAACACAGGAGTCACGTCATCACCTAACAACACAGGAGTCACGTCATCACCTACCTAACAACACAGGAGCCACGTCATCACGTAACAACACAGGAGCCACGTCATCACCTAACAACACAGGAGCCACGTCATCACCTAACAACACAGGAGCCACGTCATCACCTAACAACACAGGAGCCACGTCATCACCTAACAACACAGGAGTCACGTCATCACCTAACAACACAGGAGCCACGTCATCACCTAACAACACAGGAGCCACGTCATCACCTAACAACACAGGGGCCACGTCATCACCTAACAATACAGGAGTCACGTCATCACCTACCTAACAACACAGGAGCCACGTCACCACCTAACAACACGGGAGCCACGTCATCACCTACCTAACAACACAGGAGCCACGTCATCACCTAACAACACAGGAGCCACGTCACCACCTAATAACACAGGAGCCACGTCATCACCTAACAACACAGGAGCCACGTCATCACCTAACAACACAGGAGCCACGTCATCACCTAACAACACAGGAGCCACGTCATCACCTAACAACACAGGAGCCACGTTATCACCTAACAACACAGAAGCCACGTCATCACCTAACAACACAGGAGCCACGTCATCACCTAACAACACAGGAGCCACGTCGTCACCTAACAACACAGGAGTCACGTCATCACCTAACAACACAGGAGCCACGTCACCACCTAACAACACGGGAGCCACGTCATCACCTACCTAACAACACAGGAGCCACGTCATCACCTAACAACACAGGAGCCACGTCATCACCTAACATCACAGGAGTCACGTCATCACCTAACAACACAGGAGTCACGTCATCACCTAACAACACAGGAGCCACGTCATCACCTAACAACACAGGAGTCACGTCATCACCTACCTAACAACACAGGATCCACGTCACCACCTAACAACACAGGAGCCACATCACCACCTAACAACACAGGAGCCACGTCGTCACCTAACAACACAGGAGCCACGTCACCACCTAACAACACAGGAGCCACGTCATCACCTAACAACACAGGAACCACGTCGTCAACTAACAACACAGGAGTCACGTCATCACCTAACAACACAGGAGCCACGTCATCACCTAACAACACAGGAGTCACGTCATCACCTACCTAACAACACAGGAGCCACGTCACCACCTAACAACACAGGAGCCACGCCATCACCTAACAACACAGGAGCCACGTCATTACCTAACAACACAGGAGCCACGTCATCACCTAACAACACAGGAGTCACGTCATCACCTAACAACACAGGAGTCACGTCATCACCTAACAACACAGGAGCCACGTCATCACCTAACAACACAGGAGTCACGTCATCACCTACCTAACAACACAGGAGCCACGTCACCACCTAACAACACAGGAGCCACGTCACCACCTAACAACACAGGAGCCACGTCGTCACCTAACAACACAGGAGCCACGTCGTCACCTAACAACACAGGAGCCACGTCACCACCTAACAACACAGGAGTCACGTAATCACCTGCCTAACAGCACAGGAGCCACGTCGTCACCTAACAACACAGGAGTCACGTCATCACCTGCCTAACAACACAGGAGCCACGTCACCACCTAGCAACACAGGAGCCACCTCGTCACCTAACAACACAGGAGTCACGTCATCACCTGCCTAACAACACAGGAGCCACGTCACCACCTAACAACACAGGAGCCACGTCGTCACCTAACAACACAGGAGTCACGTCATCACCTACCTAACAACACAGGAGTCACGTCGTCACCTAACAACACAGGAGTCACAAGATCACATTGTCTACCGGTCCTCATCACGTCTTCAGGTCACTATGTGACCTATACTTACTGTTTGTTTAACCTCGGTATGTTAGAAAAGATCAAGGTGCCAGGATCGTACGTTATCTAATATTTAGTTCTAGTGTTTGTTTGCCTCTCCGTCTAAACCAGTGTGTCGGTATCTAGCTAAGGTTTATACCACGTATTTGCTCCTAGCACAGCGTCCTTCACGAAGCTGTCACCAGTCACCGTCACCGTCACCAGCAGTGATGTCCTGTGCT
>NW_027200499.1:0-20000 GCF_038502225.1 Cherax quadricarinatus | reverse complement strand
TGTGTGTGTATATTTCCGGGGGTGCAGGAAGCTGGCTGAGGCCTGGTGAAGTTGTACGTATATGGATGCAGCACGGATGTTGGTCCACCAGGTCACTAGTGTGATCCAGGCAGTGAGAGGCAGAGCAAGCTGTAAACACTACCCCAGCAACCACAACACCTTGAGTAAACCTGCTTGACAACACTAGCACACACTACTAGGTGACTACACCTAGCTGATCATACTATTGATATTACATCACTCCAAGTTGATAAGTACTATATACGATTAATATTGCACATCAACAACGTGGTGGTGTGCAAAAGCATAGCAACTTCCTACAAGGAAATTCTTGCTAAACGGATGTTTTGCACGTTCTATGGGCAATAAACATATCAAAGTCTTGGTCACATCTCTTATTCACACCAGACTGAGCACAACACACTACAAATACCCCCCCCCCCACAACACCACCCCACCATCAATGAAATAAGAAAACCAGTTAGTTGGGCGAGTTGTTGAGGTAGGTATCACAGTACCTGCACTCTGAAGGGTGGGGGGAATCACAGTACCTGCACTCTGAAGGATGGGGGGAATCACAGTACCTGCACTCTGAAGGGTGAGGGGAATCACAGTACCTGCACTCTGAAGGGTGGGGGGAATCACAGTACCTGCACTCTGAAGGGTGGGAATCACAGTACCTGCACACTGAAGGGAGGGTTGTAATCACAGTACCTGCACTCTGAAGGGTGGGAATCACAGTACCTGCACACTGAAGGGAGGGTTGTAATCACAGTACCTGCACTCTGAAAGGAGGGTTGTAATCACAGTACCTGCACTCTGAAGGGAGGGTTGTAATCACAGTATCTGCACTCTGAAGGGAGGGTTGTAATCACAGTACCTGCACCCTGAAGGGAGGGTTGTAACCACAGTACCTGCACTCTGAAGGGAGGGTTGTAAACAACAGTACCTGCACTCTGAAAGGAGGGTTGTAATCACAGCACCTGCACTCTGAAGGGAGGGTTGTAATCACAGTGCCTGTACTCTGAAGGGAGGGTTGTAATCACAGTGCCTGCACTCTGAAGGGAGGGTTGTAATCACAGCACCCGCACTCTGAAGGGAGGGTTGTAATCACAGCATCTGCAATCTGAGCTGAGGGTTGTAATCACAGCACCTGCACTCTGAAGGGAGGGTTGTAATCACAGCACCTGCACTCTGAAGGGAGGGTTGTAATCACAGCACCTGCACTCTGAAGGGAGGATTGTAATCACAGCACCCGCACTCTGAAGGGAGGGTTGTAATCACAGTACCTGCACTCTGAAGGGAGGGTTGTAATCACAGCACCTGCACTCTGAAGGGAGGGTTGTAATCACAGTGCCTGCACTCTGAAGGGAGGGTTGTAATCACAGTACCTGCACTCTGAAGGGAGGGTTGTAATCACAGCATCTGCACTCTGAAGGGAGGGTTGTAATCACAGCACCTGCACTCTGAAGGGAGGGTTGTAATCACAGCACCTGCACTCTGAAGGGAGGGTTGTAATCACAGCATCTGCACTCTGAAGGGAGGGTTGTAATCACAGTGCCTGCACTCTGAAGGGAGGGTTGTAATCACAGTGCCTGCACTCTGAAGGGAGGGTTGTAATCACAGTGCCTGCACTCTGAAGGGAGGGTTGTAATCAGTGCCTGCACTCTGAAGGGAGGGTTGTAATCACAGCACCTGCACTCTGAAGGGAGGGTTGTAATCACAGTGCCTGTACTCTGAAGGGAGGGTTGTAATCACAGTGCCTGCACTCTGAAGGGAGGGTTGTAATCACAGTGCCTGCACTCTGAAGGGAGGGTTGTAATCACAGTGCCTGCACTCTGAAGGGAGGGTTGTAATCACAGTGCATGCACTCTGAAGGGAGGGTTGTAATCACAGCACCTGCACTCTGAAGGGAGGGTTGTAATCACAGCCCCTGCACTCTGAAGGGAGGGTTGTAATCACAGCCCCCGCACTCTGAAGGGAGGGTTGTAATCACAGCCCCGGCACTCTGAAGGGAGGGTTGTAATCACAGCACCTGCACTCTGAAGGGAGGGTTGTAATCACAGCACCTGCACTCTGAAGGGAGGGTTGTAATCACAGCACCTGCACTCTGAAGGGAGGGTTGTAATCACAGCATCTGCACTCTGAATGATGTATTATGTACACACACGTCTGGTAAGAAAGCTACTGTATGAATAACGAGAAGAGTTTTCTTCTTAGAATTAACTTACTTTACTGCACGACCACAACCACCAGAGCGACCATCACTCTTGCACGACCACAACCACCAGTACGACCATCACTCTTGCACGACCACAACCACCAGTACGACCATCACTCTTGCACGACCACAACCACCAGTACGACCATCACTCTTGCACGACCACAACCACCAGTACGACCATCACTCTTGCACGACCACAACCACCAGTATGACCATCACTCTTGCATGACCACAACCACCAGTGCGACCATCATTCTTGCACGACCACAACCACCAGTACGACCATCACTCTTGCACGACCACAACCACCAGTACGACCATCACACTTGCACGACCACAACCACCAGTACGACCATCACTCTTGCATGACCACAACCACCAGTATGACCATCACTCTTGCATGACCATAACCACCAGTATGACCATCACTCTTGCATGACCACAACCACCAGTATGACCATCACTCTTGCATGACCACAACCACCAGTATGACCATCACTCTTGCATGACCATAACCACCAGTATGACCATCACTCTTGCATGACCACAACCACCAGTATGACCATCACTCTTGCACGACCACAACCACCAGTATGACCATCACTCTTGCATGACCACAACCACCAGTATGACCATCACTCTTGCATGACCATAACCACCAGTACGACCATCACTCTTGCACGACCACAACCACCAGTATGACCATCACTCTTGCATGACCATAACCACCAGTATGACCATCACTCTTGCATGACCATAACCACTAGTATGACCACTCTTGCATGACCATAACCACCAGTATGACCATCACTCTTGCATGACCATAACCACCAGTACGACCATCACTCTTGCATGACCACAACCACCAGTATGACCACTCTTGCATGACCATAACCACCAGTATGACCATCACTCTTGCATGACCATAACCACCAGTATGACCACTCTTTCATGACCATAACCACCAGTATGACCATCACTCTTGCATGACCATAACCACCAGTATGACCATCACTCTTGCATGACCATAACCACCAGTATGACCATCACTCTTGCATGACCATAACCACTAGGATGACCATCACTCTTGCATGACCACAACCACCAGTATGACCATTACTCTTGCATGACCACAACCACCAGTATGACCATCACTCTTGCATGACCACAACCACCAGTATGACCATCACTCTTGCATGACCACAACCACCAGTATGACCATCACTCTTGCATGACCATAACCACCAGTATGACCATCACTCTTGCACGACCACAACCACCAGTATGACCATCACTCTTGCATGACCATAACCACCAGTACGACCATCACTCTTGCATGACCACAACTACCAGTATGACCATCACTTTTGCATGACCACAACCACCAGTACGACCATCACTCTTCCATGACCACAACCACCAGTACGACCATCACTTTTGCATGACCACAACCGCCAGTAGGACCATCACTCTTGCATGACCACAACCACCAGTATGACCATCACTCTTGCATGACCACAACCACCACTACGACCATCACTCTCGCATGACCACAACCACCAGTACGACCATCACTCTGGCATGACCACAACCACCAGTATGACCATCACTCTTGCATGACCACAACCACCACTACGACCATCACTCTTGCATGACCACAACCACCAGTGCGACCATCACTCTTGCATGACCACAACCAGTACGACCATCACTCTTGCATGACCACAAACAGTACGACCATCACTCTTGCACGACCACAAACAGTACGACCATCACTCTTGCATGACCACAAACAGTACGACCATCAATTGCATGACTACAACCAGTACGACCATCACTCTTGCATGACAACCATCATTAGGACCATCACTCTTGCATGACCACAACCACCAGTACGACCATCACTCTTGCATGACTACGACCATCACTTGCATGACCACAACGAAACTACGACCATCACTCTTGCATGACCACAACCACCAGTACGACCATCACTCTTGGATGACAACCACCAGTACGACCATCACTTGCATGACCACAACCACCACTACGACCATTACTCTTGCATGACCACAACCACCAGTACGACCATCACTCTTCTATGACCACAACCACCATTACGACCATCACTTTTGAATGACCACAACCACACTACGACCATCACTCCTGCATGACCACAACCACCAGTACGACCATCACTCTTGGATGACAACCACCAGTACGACCATCACTCTTGCATGACCACACTAGGATCATCACTCTTGCATGACCACAACCACCAGTACGACCATCATTCTTGCATGACCACAACCACCACGACGACCATCACTCTTGCATGACCACAACCACCAGTACGACCATCACTCCTGCATGACAACAACGACACTACGACCATCACTCTTGCATGACCACAACCACCAGTACGACCATCACTCTTGCATGACAACCACACTACGACCATTAATCTTGCATGACCACAACCACCACTACGACCATCATTCTTGCATAACGACAACGGCACAACTAGAGGTTCAGAAGATGGTGCAAAATACCGCCAATGAAAAGCAAGGTCGCCAGGAGTACACTAAGAGATCTCAATGAGTGTAAGGGGCCAAAGACTCTTCAACACGCTCCCTCCACATGTGAGGGAAATTACCAACAAACTTGACCGTTTTCAAAAGGGATCCCGATAAAATCCCCAGGTCGGTTCCTGATCAATCTGGCTGTGGTTAAAACGTTTGACTGCGTGAGGATGGCACTAAAGCCTGGTTGATAAGCCTGGCAATGGAGAAGCCGGATCCACGACCCGGCCGCGGGGGAAGGGGGGAGAGTTGACCCCTAAAATTAACTACACGTAAATAGACCATCTCCGAGTGGGAGAGAGAGAGAGAAAGCAAGAGGGAGCCAAAGAGTGAAAGAGGACAAAAAGGGAGCGAGAACGCGCTCGCGCACGTGCTTGCATGCACGCACGCACATGCACGTGCTGGGAGAGCTAACTGACCAGGGTTTACATGGTATACGAGAGTATACAGGTGGGACTGACCACTCCTGCACCCGGCCTGCCCTCCCTAAACGGACTAGCCGTCACACTGTCCACCTGTTAATTGGTATGGAGGGGAAGGAGAGTGTCGGGGAGGAGTGGAATCAGTGTGAGAGGAAGGTAGTGGAGAGAGAGAGGGAAGATGTAGCGGAGGGGAAGATATAGTGGGAGGGGAAGATATAGTAGGAGGGGAAGATGTGGGAGTGAGGGGGGAAGATGTGGGAGTGAGGGGGAAGACGTGATGAGTGAGTTGGGATGCGGAAGGAAGGAAAAAAAAAAACGCAATACGCAGATGAGATGAACATTAGTGGTGGTAAGAGGGGAGGGAGGTAAGAAAGAAGGGAGGGAGGGAAGAGAGGGGGGGAGGGAATGCTGCTAAATACCCTTGTTAACTGGAGTGTTGACGTGTGCAGTAACTACGCTGCACCCCCAAGCACCAGTCTTACCATCAACAACACTGTAGGGGGAGGCAGCATCAACAACACAGTGGGGGAGGCAGCAACAACACAATAGGGGGTAGGGAGCATCAACAACACAGTAGGGAGAGGCAAAATCAAGAACACAGTTTGGGAAGGCAGCATCAACATAGTAGGGAGATGCAGCATCAACATAGTAGGGGGGAGGCAGCATCAACAACACAGCAGGGGGAGGCACCATCAACACAGTGGGGAAGGCAGCATCAACAACACAGTGGGGGAGGCAGCATCAACAACACAGTGGGGGAGGCAGCAACACAATAGGGGGAGGCAGAATCAACAAGCCAGTAGGGAGAGGCAGCATCAACAATACAGTAGAGGAGGCAGCAGCATCACAGCAGTAGTGGAGGCAGCATCAACAACACAGTAGGGGAGGCAGCATCAACCACACAGTAGGGGAGGCAGCATCAACAACACAGTAGGAGAGGCAGCATCAACACAACACAGTAGGGGAGGCAACATCAACAACACAGTAGGGGAGGCAACATCAACAACATAGTAGGGGAGGCAACATCAACACAGTAGGAGAGGCAGCATCAACAACACAGTAGGGGAGGCAGCATCAACAACACAGTAGGGGAGGCAGCATCAACAACACAGTAGGGGAGGCAACATCAACACAACACAGTGGGGGAGGCAACATCAACAAAGTAGGGGGAGGCAGCATCAACACCAGAGTGGGAGCGTCGCCGAGCTCTCAGTGGTACCAGTTACCAGTAACCAGTTACCAGTAGATGACTCACTACCAACCGTCTGTGTGAATCACTGACTGTTCACGTTGCTGCTGACCATAGCATGTTTTTGAATGCCTCACCCGCTAGGCACTGGCGAGTCAGTCTGAAATAGGGAGCAGAGAGAGGCAGGTCGGCTGTTGGCGCTTCCCATACTTTCCGTTATATATTATACATACAAACCAGCCTACGTGAGTACTTTTACCCCATCCACGTTATCGAACCCACATGACAGCAGCATCAACACAGTAGGGGAGACAGCAGCATCACAACAGTGGGGGAGGCAGCATCAACAACACAGTAGGGAGAGGCAGCATCAACAACACCAGTTGGGGAGGCAGTATCAACAACACAGTAGGGGGAGGCAGCATCAACACCAGTTGGGGAGGCAGTATCTACACAGTAGGGGGAGGCAGCATTAACAACACAGTAGGGAGAGGCAACATCAACAACACAGTAGGGAGAGGCAGCATGAACACCAGTTGGGGAGGCAGTATCAACAACACAGTCAGGGGGTGGCAGCATGAGCAACGCCAGTTGGGGAGGCATTATCAACACAGTAGGGGGAGGCAGTATGAACAACACCAGTTGGGGAAGCAGCATCAACAACACAGTAGGGGGAGGCAGCATCAACAACACAGCAGGGGGAGGCAGCATCAACACCACCAGTTGGGGACGCAACATCAACAACAGTTGGGGAGGCAGCATCAACAACACCAGTTGGAGAGGCAGCATCAACAACACCAGTTGGAGAGGCAGCATCAACAACACCAGTTGGAGAGGCAGCATCAACAACACAGTAGGGGAGGCTGCATCAACAACACAGTAGGGGAGGCTGCATCAACAACACAGTAGGGGAGGCTGCATCAACAAAAACAGTTGGGGAGGCTGCATCAACACCAGTTGGGGAGGCTGCATCAACAACACCAGTTGGGGAGGCTGCATCAACAACACAGTAGGGGGAGGCAGCATCAACAACACCAGTTGGGGAGGCAGCATCAACAACACCAGTTGGGGGGGCTGCATCAACAACACAGTAGGGGGAGGCAGCATCAACACCACCAGTTGGGGAGCCAGCATCAACACCACCAGTTGGGGAGCCAGCATCAACAACACAGTGGGGGAGACACAGTTGATCAGGCTAGGGATGGGTTGGCCACTATGGGAAATAGTTTAGGGAGGGCCTGGGATGGGCTTCCCCCCCCCCTCACACAAGCACCGGAATATATATACATGATTGAAACACTCTTATACACCAACATGCACACCAAAATGTGTACAAACTAGTTACACACCGGCAAAAATACCTACCAGAACCCCTACATGGCCACCAGAACCCCTACATGGCCACCCGAACCCCTACATGGCCACCAGAACCCCTACATGGCCATCAGAACCCCTACATGGCCACCAGAACCCCTACATGGTCACCAGAACACCTACATGGCCACCAGAACACCTACATGGCCACCAGAACACCTACATGGCCACCAGAACACCTACATGGCCACCAGAACACCTACATGGCCACCAGAACGCCTACATGGTCACCAGAACACCTACATGACCACCAGAACACCTACATGACCACCAGAACACCTACATGGCCACCAGAACACCTACATGGTCACCAGAACCCCTACATGACCACCAGAACACCTACATGACCACCAGAACACCTACATGGTCACCAGAACCCCTACATGACCACCAGAACACCTACATGACCACCAGAACACCTACATGGCCACCAGAACGCCTACATGGCCACCAGAACGCCTACATGGCCACCAGAACGCCTACATGGCCACCAGAACGCCTACATGGTCACCAGAACCCCTACATGACCACCAGAACACCTACATGGCCACCAGAACACCTACATGGTCACCAGAACCCCTACATGACCACCAGAACACCTACATGACCACCAGAACACCTACATGGTCACCAGAACCCCTACATGACCACCAGAACACCTACATGACCACCAGAACACCTACATGGCCACCAGAACGCCTACATGGCCACCAGAACGCCTACATGGCCACCAGAACGCCTACATGGCCACCAGAACCCCTACATGGCCTGAACACAAACACAAAAACTGCCATATACACACTCGTGTCACAAGATGAACGCATCACCATGGTTACCTAACAGTCAGGGACACCAATGGAAACAAGACACGCTGGCTTCCCCATGTTAATTCTACATTAAGCATAATGCAGGCGTGCCAATATCATGCCTGCCCTCAAACCTGCTGAAATTTATTTTTTATTAATATTCAAAGCAACGGTGGAGGAGGAAGATACAATTCTTGGGACTCAATTATTGTAAATGTTATGGTAAACTTTGTAGTGAAAATATGAAAATGTTACCCAACATTATATTTTCCCTGTGCACCTGCAGGTGTGTGTACACGAATCATGGTACACGCACACCGGCCGGGAAGACGTACACCGGCACAGAACACGTACAGTGAAGTGGTGCACACGTCAGTTACAGGAACCGGAGTGTTCTGTGTGTTTGAGTCTTCAGTGACGTGTGCCCGTGTATATAGTGTTACGGGTGTATACAACAGGTGTACACAACAGGTGCATACACAGATGATGGTATATTCCAGCTGTAATGTTACACATGTATACAACAGGTGTATACAGTATTGCTCGTGTGTATTCCAGCTTCATACAATGCCAGTTTGTGTATGGCTGGTATCGATGTTTGAATATAAATGTGGATTAAAGACAAGGAATGGAAAGCAGATGTTGGAAGTAAGAGGTAAGGAAATAGAGAAGGTAAAACAGGAGAAGTAGCGTGTGCCTGGATAGTAGAGAATGTGGGAGAGATGAGAAACTAGCAAGGAGTGGTGAATCAACGTGATAAGTCAAAGTCTGACTTTATTGACTGTTTTGGGTTATCCCAGGCTCTCTACACACATGCTGCTATGTATTATAATCTATGTAACTGTATTTGTGTATACTTGAATAAACTTACTTAAAGTACTGATAGTGAACACCACACCCCTGATGATCTCCCCCTACCTCTCACCACTATGCCCTTCTCTCACTACGTTTGTCCGCATGGCTGTGTCTACGACGCAGTCTCCGTCGTCCCCCCTACCCCCTTCCGTCTCCCCCTCTGCATAATAAAAGTCTTATTAACTCCACTACTCTGTATGTGAGGGGCCATCCTGAGATGGTAATAACCACGTACGAGTAACTCCAGTCATGCTGTAGCGAAACCTTTTAAAATCTTGTGTAGCTGGTGAACCCAAAGTGGGAGGCTTGACGATGTCCTTGCTGCCCTACTCAAGCTCAAGCTTGCCGATCTAATTACCTCATTTGTGAAATTCATCCCTTGTGATGGAGCATAAAAATACACAGCTAGCTTTTCTTCCCACCTTGGGACTCATGAAGAACAGAGTAGCCGTAGACAGCGGATGTTCCCACCATGTAACTATCAGAGTACGAGAACCGTATAATGCGGATGTATCCAATTGTGTTAAATACAAAATAAATAAAACTCCTCTCTCCTTTCCCTCCCTCCCACTCTCCATCACTTCCTCCTTACTTCCCTCCCTCTCTCCATCCCTTCCTCCTTACTTTCCTCCCTACCTCCGTCACCACATCCTCTACAGTCTACAATGTATCCTGGTAGGCAGACAAGGCAAAAGTCATTGCCCACCTACCAGTGACTGTTTCCAACAATGTTTCCTGTTATCCAAGGGGTCATACAACCCCTAGGAAATTGGAGATAAGCAGATTTGATCCAAGGAAGGGAAGAGGTAGCTTCCACTCTTTATATCAAGAGTCCTTCACCAGCGTGGAACAATAACGATGCCAAGAAACGTACCTTCAGATGTGATGTGTGCCTTCACTCCATTACAAATATTTGTATACAGATGAATCAATATTTTCACTGTTGCAGAAGTGTAGGCACTGGAAGAATCACAGTGATAAGAACATGTGCTACGTTGTAGTGTTCACAGACTGTTTAGAGTGCTAGTGTAGCACTTGCGGACTTTGCTACGAGAACTATGCAAAACGATGTATGGATCAGGTAGTTAATGGAGTTTGAAGCCTATCGACTACACGTGGGTCATTAAAGGCTGCATGTAACCCGTTCACCACCAGTCAAGAATACATCAGTCCCTAAATGGGGGAAGAAATGAACTCTCAGTGTATTTACACACAGATAAACAGCACTGTGTATATATCCTGATGTATGTAGGGTAAGCTAGGGTAGAGAGGTGCCAAGCGTACTCTCTCAGACGGGTATGGAGTACTCACAGCTGAGAGATTGCTCCAACACTACCGAGCTCACTGCCTAACAGCGGATAACTGAACCAGGGTGCCCAGCTGGTGCCCACCACCCCACGTCCACCCGCAACCCCGGGGTGCCCACCCAGAGCCCCGAGGCCACCCGCTACCCCGCGGTGTCAGCCTACATTTAGTGGGTGTTGCTTAATCAAAGTGAAGTAAAGTTTATGATGACCAGACTGGTTGTTGCCAGGCTAGTGCAGATATGTATTATAAGGCATACAATCAATATGAATTACTGTAAAGAATAAATAAAATAAAGATTTTATTTATTTGTAAAGGTTACAATGTGTAATTACAATTTTGGTTTGTTAAGTACAAAGAAAATCACTCCCCTCCACTCTTTCTCCTCCTTCCCTCTCTCTCTCTCTCTCTCTCTCTCTCTCTCTCTCTCTCTCTCTCTCTCTCTCTCTCTCTCTCATGTTATTTGTAGGATCGATGGCGTAGTGGATAGGGTGACACGTACGTTGTGTTGTCTCTTGAGGCGGGACATTGTGTCGTGGGGTCGAATCCTGGCCTGCCGCGGTTTAGTAAATGATTCAATACCACTTGTTTCGTGGTGTCATTGAATATGAATATATATATATATATATATATATATATATATATATATATATATATATATATATATATATATATATATATATATATATATATATACAAACACTGATCTCTGGCTGAAGGAGACTCGAACCTACGAACCTTAGGACAAGGTACGCAGTGCTTTACCAATCTACCCACACTGGACAATACCTTGGCGTGTAGCAGTGTGGGTAGATTGGTAAAGCACTGAGTACCTTGTCCTAAGGTTCGTAGGTTCGAGTCTCCTTCAGCCAGAGATCAGTGTTTGTGTATATTTCGCATGCTCTCGCGAATTCCTTGCATTGTTCAAATCTCTAGTAAGGCTGATGCATGCAGGGGATGAGATGAAAAGCTGTAAGCCTTCTCCCTGAAAGCTGGCTGCCTTGGATCAAACGTGTAGCTCATGCTACACGCCAAGGTATTGTCCAGTGTGGGTAGATTGGTAAAGCACTGCGTACCTTGTCCTAAGGTTCGTAGGTTCGAGTCTCCTTCAGCCAGAGATCAGTGTTTGTGTATATTTCGCATGCTCTCGCGAATTCCTTGCATTGTTCAAATCTCTAGTAAGGCTGATGCATGCAGGGGATGAGATGAAAAGCTGTAAGCCTTCTCCCTGAAAGCTGGCTGCCTTGGATCAAACGTGTAGCTCATGCTACACGCCAAGGTATTGTCCAGTGTGGGTAGATTGGTAAAGCACTGAGTACCTTGTCCTAAGGTTCGTAGGTTCGAGTCTCCTTCAGCCAGAGATCAGTGTTTGTGTATATTTCGCATGCTCTCGCGAATTCCTTGCATTGTTCAAATCTCTAGTAAGGCTGATGCATGCAGGGGATGAGATGAAAAGCTGTAAGCCTTCTCCCTGAAAGCTGGCTGCCTTGGATCAAACGTGTAGCTCATGCTACACGCCAAGGTATTGTCCAGTGTGGGTAGATTGGTAAAGCACTGCGTACCTTGTCCTAAGGTTCGTAGGTTCGAGTCTCCTTCAGCCAGAGATCAGTGTTTGTGTATATTTCGCATGCTCTCGCGAATTCCTTGCATTGTTCAAATCTCTAGTAAGGCTGATGCATGCAGGGGATGAGATGAAAAGCTGTAAGCCTTCTCCCTGAAAGCTGGCTGCCTTGGATCAAACGTGTAGCTCATGCTACACGCCAAGGTATTGTCCAGTGTGGGTAGATTGGTAAAGCACTGCGTACCTTGTCCTAAGGTTCGTAGGTTCGAGTCTCCTTCAGCCAGAGATCAGTGTTTGTGTATATTTCGCATGCTCTCGCGAATTCCTTGCATTGTTCAAATCTCTAGTAAGGCTGATGCATGCAGGGGATGAGATGAAAAGCTGTAAGCCTTCTCCCTGAAAGCTGGCTGCCTTGGATCAAACGTGTAGCTCATGCTACACGCCAAGGTATTGTCCAGTGTGGGTAGATTGGTAAAGCACTGCGTACCTTGTCCTAAGGTTCGTAGGTTCGAGTCTCCTTCAGCCAGAGATCAGTGTTTGTGTATATTTCGCATGCTCTCGCGAATTCCTTGCATATATATATATATATATGTCGTGCCGAATAGGCAGAACTTGCGATCTTGGCTTAAATAGCAACGCTCATCTTGCCATATAGGACAAGTGAAAATTTGTGTATGCAATAATTTCGCCAAAATCATTCTGAACCTAACGAAAAAAATATATTTCACTGTGTTTGTTTAGTATTAAATTATTGTAAACAAATCTAAAGTATATTTAGTTGGGTTAGGCTAAAATAAATTGTTCTTGTTATAATAAGGTTAGGTAAGTTTTCTAAGATTCTTTTGGTGCAAAATTAAAAATTTTTACATTAACATTAATGAAAAAAAAAATATCTTTAAACGTATAAGAGAAAATTTTAGAAATGACTTAATTTTAAATGAGTTCTTGCTAATTGACCAGTTTTACATATTCGGCACGACATTATATATATATATATATATATATATATATATATATATATATATATATATATATATATATATATATATATATATATATATATATATATATATATATATCACATATGAATAAAACTTGAAATCTTGGAACATTTACTGGAGTACCTTACCTTCCTTAACTCTGATATACCTTTGGTGAGTTTCTAAATGATTAATATTATCGTGTGATGCAATCGTTGAGGCTGGGATGTATGATAACACGAGATGAATACTGGTGATGCAATCCTTAAGGCTGGCATGTATAACACGAGATGAATACTGGTGATGCAATCCTTAAGGCTGGCATGTATAACACGAGATGAATACTGGTGATGCAATCCTTAAGGCTGGCATGTATAACACGAGATGAATACTGGTGATGCAATCCTTAAGGCTGGCATGTATAACACGAGATGAATACTGGTGATGCAATCCTTGAGGCTGGCATGTATAACACGAGATGAATACTGGTGATGCAATCCTTAAGACTGGCATGTATAACACGAGATGAATACTGGTGATGCAATCCTTAAGGCTGGCACGTATAACACGAGATGAATACTGGTGATGCAATCCTTGAGGCTGGCATGTATAACACGAGATGAATACTGGTGATGCAATCCTTAAGACTGGCATGTATAACACGAGATGAATACTGGTGATGCAATCCTTGAGGCTGGCATGTATAACACGAGATGAATACTGGTGATGCAATCCTTAAGACTGGCATGTATAACACGAGATGAATACTGGTGATGCAATCCTTGAGGCTGGCATGTATAACACGAGATGAATACTGGTGATGCAATCCTTGAGGCTGGCATGTATAACACGAGATGAATACTGGTGATGCAATCCTTAAGACTGGCATGTATAACACGAGATGAATACTGGTGATGCAATCCTTAAGGCTGGCATGTATAACACGAGATGAATACTGGTGATGCAATCCTTAAGACTGGCATGTATAACACGAGATGAATACTGGTGATGCAATCCTTGAGGCTGGCATGTATAACACGAGATGAATACTGGTGATGCAATCCTTAAGACTGGCATGTATAACACGAGATGAATACTGGTGATGCAATCCTTAAGACTGGCATGTATAACACGAGATGAATACTGGTGATGCAATCCTTGAGGCTGGCATGTATAACACGAGATGAATACTGGTGATGCAATCCTTAAGGCTGGCATGTATAACACGAGATGAATACTGGTGATGCAATCCTTAAGGCTGGCATGTATAACACGAGATGAATACTGGTGATGCAATCCTTAAGGCTGGCATGTATAACACGAGATGAATACTGGTGATGCAATCCTTAAGGCTGGCATGTATAACACGAGATGAATACTGGTGATGCAATCCTTAAGGCTGGCATGTATAACACGAGATGAATACTGGTGATGCAATCCTTAAGGCTGGCATGTATAACACGAGATGAATACTGGTGATGCAATCCTTAAGGCTGGCATGTATAACACGAGATGAATACTGGTGATGCAATCCTTAAGGCTGGCATGTATAACACGAGATGAATACTGGTGATGCAATCCTTAAGACTGGCATGTATAACACGAGATGAATACTGGTGATGCAATCCTTAAGGCTGGCATGTATAACACGAGATGAATACTGGTGATGCAATCCTTAAGGCTGGCATGTATAACACGAGATGAATACTGGTGATGCAATCCTTAAGGCTGGCATGTATAACACGAGATGAATACTGGTGATGCAATCCTTAAGGCTGGCATGTATAACACGAGATGAATACTGGTGATGCAATCCTTAAGGCTGGCATGTATAACACGAGATGAATACTGGTGATGCAATCCTTAAGACTGGCATGTATAACACGAGATGAATACTGGTGATGCAATCCTTAAGACTGGCATGTATAACACGAGATGAATACTGGTGATGGTGAGTGACATATCAAGTTAACTTTAATATGTACTTCAATAAATGACTTAAAGAAAATTTAAGTCTTACCCACTTATAAAATATATTTACTCAAGCTCAATTATCCATACACTATATATACACTGTACTGTATATGCACTATACTACATACACACTATATTGTATATGCACTATACTGTATATTGACTATACTGTATATGTACTACACTTATATGCACTATACTACATACACACTACAGAATACTACACAATTACATATATATATATATCTAACATGTAATATGCGCCAAGAAGGGAAACAAGGGAGTCCAGTTTGGTAGCGGCTCTCGCACTCAGAGGACGGAGAGTCGAGCCTCCACTACTCATCACGCTAAATGACCCATGATGGGTCGAGTGTTTAACATATGAAAAAGAACAAGGAAGGAAACTGCAAGATTTACATAATGAATCTACATGACTGGTCAGTCAGCAACACTCCTGACATGACGAAGGTAGAGACAGACAGACAGACAGACAGACAGACAGACAGACAGACACACACACACACACACACACACACACACACACACACACACACACACGCGCACGCCTGACTACACTGGAGGACAGGAGGATCAGGGAAGACATGATAACGACATATAAAATACTGCGAGGAATTGACAAGGTGGACAAGACAAGATGTTTCAGAGATGGTACATAGAAACAAGAGGTCACAATTGGAAGTTGAAGATTCAGACGAGTCAAAGGGATGTTAGGAAGTATTTCTTCAGTCAGAGTTGTCAGGCCCTGGAATAGCCTAGAAAGTGACGTAGTGGAGGCGGGAACCATACATAGTTTTAAGACGAGGTTTGATAAAGCTTATGGAGCAGGGAGAGAGAGGACCCAGTAGCAGTCAGTGAAGAGGTGGGGCCAGGAGCTATGAATTAACCCCTGCAACAACAAATAGGCGAGTGTACACACACACACACACACACACACTAAAACCGTACAGCAAAACCCTGGTAAAACAAGCGTTTCAAACAGGTACACAACGTGATATGCGTCCTGTTCATCAGCTGGTTGGTATAACATTAACATGAAAACCATTATTATTAATATTATAAAAGCCGTTTCAATGTTCCGTATATCTGAAGGACACTCAAATTTAATATAAACTTCCCCAGAACACTGCAAAACTTTCCCCAGAACACAGCAAAACTTTCCCCAGAACACAGCAAAACTTTCCCCAGAACACTGCAAAACTTTCCCCAGAACACTGCAAAACTTTCCCCAGAACACAGCAAAACTTTCCCCAGAACACAGCAAAACTTTCCCCAGAACACTGCAAAACTTTCCCCAGAACACAGCAAAACTTTCCCCAGAACACAGCAAAACTTTCCCCAGAACACAGCAAAACTTTCCCCAGAACACTGCAAAACTTTCCCCAGAACACTGCAAAACTTTCCCCAGAACACTGCAAAACTTTCCCCAGAACACAGCAAAACTTTCCCCAGAACACAGCAAAACTTTCCCCAGAACACTGCAAAACTTTCCCCAGAACACTGCAAAACTTTCCCCAGAACACAGCAAAACTTTTCCCAGAACACAGCAAAACTTTCCCCAGAACACAGCAAAACTTTTCCCAGAACACTGGATAACTTCTTATGAGCACAAAGAATTTTATTTAGAGTGAAAGGCGATGCAGGTGTTCCCAGCTGGTGCTCTCACTGACAACCTCACTTGTATGTGTGTACTGTATGTGCATTTTTTAGGCCTAGCTCTATTACCCATTTAATATGTGATAATGTAAACATGTATGCTGTACATTATTATAATAATGGGAGAGCGCTAAACCCGTAGGGATTATACAGTGCCTGGGGGTTGGAAGGTATTCAGGCTCAATTCAGGGAACCCGAGCACAGATCCAATTCCCTAGATCAAGGAACCTCCTTTGAGAGGGAACCTGTTGTTCAATGAATCGACCTACATAAACATGTACATGTACAAAAAGGTACATGTACATGTTTGTGTAGTACATGTACAAAAAGGATGGGTTGATTACATGTCCCTGGACTGTGGGAAAACATGTGACAATGTACTCCACCAGAAACTGACTCTCAAGTTAGAGCGCGCAGGGATACCAGGTAAGTCATCAAGGAATACCTAACGAGTAGAAGACAGAGGGTGATGATAAGGGCAGATGTTTCAGGACGGAAAAGTGTCACAAGTGGGGTTCCCCAAGGGTCAGTTCTAGGACCTTTATTTTTCTTACATAGGTAAACGACCTGCCCGAGGGAACTGACTCGTATGTCTCCTTGTTTACTGATAATGTAAAACCTAATGAGAACAGAAACTGAAGAGGAGAAAGAGAGGTTACAGGTAAACCTGAGGATAGAGGGAGGTTACAGGTAAACCTGAGGATAGAGGGAGGTTACAGGTAAACCTGAGGATAGAGGGAGGTTACAGGTAAACCTGAGGATAGAGGGAGGTTGCAGGTAAACCTGAGGATAGAGGGAGGTTGCAGGTAAACCTGAGGATAGAGGGAGGTTGCAGGTAAACCTGAGGATAGAGGGAGGCTGCAGGTAAACCTGAGGATAGAGGGAGGTTGCAGGTAAACCTGAGGATAGAGGGAGGTTGCAGGTAAACCCGAGGATAGAGGAAGGTTGCAGGTAAACCTGAGGATAGAGGGAGGTTGCAGGTAAACCTGAGGATAGAGGGAGGTTGCAGGTAAACCTGAGGATAGAGGGAGGTTACAGGTAAACCTGAGGATAGAGGGAGGTTGCAGGTAAACCTGAGGATAGAGGGAGGTTACAGGTAAACCTGAAGATAGAGGGAGGTTGCAGGTAAACCTGAGGATAGAGGGAGGTTACAGGTAAACCTGAGGATAGAGGGAGGTTGCAGGTAAACCTGAGGATAGAGGGAGGTTGCAGGTAAACCTGAGGATAGAGGGAGGTTACAGGTAAACCTGAGGATAGAGGCTACAGGTAAACCTGAAGATAGAGGCTACAGGTAAACCTGAAGATAGAGGCTACACGTAGACCTGAGGATAGAGGCTGCATGTAGACCAGGACAAACTACAAGAATGATCAAAAAAAGTGGTTACTGGAGTTTAACCCTAGCACGTACAAGGTCATAAACATTAGGGATGGAAAGAGGCGACCAGCAACGGAATACAGTTTGAGAAGCGAGAAACTAACAGATATCACTCAAGGAGAAACTTATTGGAGTCGACATTATATCCAACATATTGCCAGAAGTTCGCATAAATCGAATATTATCTGTAACACAGGCGAATACAGCTAATTGTAATACTGCCTTCATAACCCTCAAGAATCTTTTTGGTCTGCACACGAAATATGTTAAGCCCATCATGGAGCATATACGAAAACTAGGAAAGACCCCTCTTCCTGCCTATATATAGCCGTCCTGCTCCTCCTCTGTTAGTGTGACTTTGTCAATGGTCCAAGTCGGACCGAAACGTCGTCGTAAGCTTCTGTCTTTTATGTGCGGGTTATTGGTGTATCGTTCCAGTCACGGTATTGTGCCTTTTTGTTATTTAAAGACCCAAAAGTCTGTAACAAGATTAGTCCCAGAGCTGAAGGAACTGGGTTACCACGATTTTAGAAGAAAGAAGGATTAGGGGAGACATTATTATGACATACAAGATAATCAAAGGTTTTGACAGAGCAGAGGGGGACAGACTTCCTGAAATGAAATTGACAGGGGCGAGGCCATAGATGGAAACAAGAAATAAAGACGAGCCACAGGGATGTTAGGAAATACTTTTATAGTTTCATGATAAAGAAATGGAATGAGGTACATGAAATGACAGAGAAACGTAATACACAGTTTCAAGAGTAGATATGATACAGCCCACGAAGCCAGGAACCGATAATGCCGGGGATTGTTTTTAAGAGGCGGGGCCAGGAAATGAAACTCGACCCCCGCAAACACAACTTGGTGAGGACGGACGAACAGACAGACAGACAGACAGACAGACAGACACACACACACACACACACACACACACACACACACACACACACACACACACACACACAGTTACCTGACCAGTAGAGGTATTATTTAAGCATATGGTAGAGACAGGAAGAAGGAAAGAAGAGACACCAATGAAGGAAAAGAGAAAAAGCATTATTAAAATTGATAACAAAAGTGAAGAGAAGAACAAGAGAATTTAGCACCTGTGTAAGTGAGGAATGACAGGTGAAGACTAGTTGACTATTATAGACGCTATTATGGTGGCACTGTCAGCTCACAGTGGCATTGTCAGTTTATGGAGGCACTGTCTTTTGTTAACATTATACTGTCACTTGTTCATGGTAGCACTGTCAGTTCTTTATTGTGGTGCTCAGTTTATGGTGGTACTCAGCTGCTCATGGTGGCAGTCAGTTGTTCACTGTGGTGGCACTGTCAGTTGTTCCTTACGGTGGCATTGTCAGTTGTTCATCAGGGTGGCACTGTCAGTTGTTCATCACGTCGTCGTTGGCGCCGCAACCACAGAGGTCAACACACTCACTGACTTCTACTCTCATTTTCGCCAATTGTTGCTTATTTGATTCTCCCATTCCTCCCCCCCCCCACACACACACACAGGAATGATAGGAAGACTCTTAAGAAGAGTGTAAGACTCATCTGACAGTACGACACAGGTGACGCGCACACTGAACCTGTGGTACGAGTGACCGGGATTATGGTGCATTTGCTGTAGCAATATTTTGAGACATTATAAGACAGGAAGATAAGGAAGAGAG